>NC_133324.1:357157456-357457456 GCF_042186555.1 Aquarana catesbeiana | reverse complement strand
ACGCTTTCACTGCGTGTAGGTGTAGAAATCTCTGCCACATGCATAGGTGTGAATTAAGCCTCAGGGCTCGTTCATGCATGACGTTGGAAAGCAGTTGAGCCCCACGTACCGCAGCCACATTTCTTCATGGCTGTTGCAGGAATTAGATCCCCTGTTACTTTTGGCAGGTGTAACAGCTGCCGACTGTGACCTATTGAAGTGAATGGGGTCGTTCTGCAAGCGTCCTGCTGCACGCGGTTGCGGCACGCTAGTATGGCAATCAAGGGGTTTAAGAAGGTGGTGAGGAAGCGATACAATGCCTCCTCACCGCCCGTCAAATGTTCTGTGAAGAGCAATCTGAACGAGAGAACACTTTTCAGAGAGCACTGCTAGTGTGAACAAGCCCTTAGTGCAATGCATTTGTAAATAATGTCTGCATCTGTACAATCTGCAGAAACTAACTCCAGTATTACTTGTATTGCAAGTTTTTTACATAAATGGCACAAATCTAAATTACTAGGTGAAGAAACATGCACACAATGGAATTATTGTGATGCCAATCTAAAAAATACAGTATATACTGTATATTTTAAATGTATTTTCTATAATCTATGTTTTTGCTGCAGATATATTAGATTTAACTTTTATGTATTTCTACATTTTTTGCATGTTTCAATGGTTTCATTTTAATTCGTTTGTATGTACATATGTTGGAGATTGTTTTATCTACTCAGTCCTGCTCTGTCAATTCAGGTTAATTGTGGTTTACGCTCAATCCCACAGGAAGAATCAACGCCCCAGTCTCCTCACTTGTACCACTGAGGTTAAGCTGGGTCAATCCCTAGGAAACAACTGATCATAAAACTGTCTACTTTGCAGAATCTTGGTATAAAATCTTGATTAGCGTCTAGAATAGTGGGATTTCAAGCAGATTATTGTTGTTCATTTACCAACAACTAACAACAACTGTTTAAATAGCTTCAAAAAAATATGTTACCAACAAATCTACTCCTTTTTGAAGATTAACACTAAGGGGTTGATTTACTAAAGGCAAAAAGATTGTGCACTTTGGAAAGTGCCGTTGCACATGGCAAGAGCAGTTGCTCCAGAGTTTAATAAATGAGCAGAAGCTCTGCTAACTTTCATCAACCAATCATGTGCAGGCAAAAATGCTGTTTTTTTTATTTTCCTTGCAAATGATTGGGTATTCTTTGCAAAGTGAAGCTTTACCTAATTTACTAAGCTCTGGAGCAACTGCACTTGCAAAGTGCAATTGCACTTTCCAAGGTGCACAGTCTATTGGCCTTTAATAAATCAACCCCTATGTCCCCTCTAGCCTTTAGCATTTTATGTGTATAGATCCTGAGGCATAGTACTCCATCTTGGCACTTAGTTTTGAGACTCTCACTTCACCATTCTCAGTCAGAAGTTTTCTCTATGTGAGCACTGACAACACCTAGGGGTAGGCTGGTAAGGCTGGCCATAGACAGTTCCTGCTGAACCGGTCGAGATTCGAACCATGTATGGGCAGACTGAATGTACCAACTTGATCAATCGATAACTTGGGTACAACCAGCCTGCCGGATTAAACTTGTCTCCTAGCGGGGATGGCTTCCCTTGCCCCCCTTTGCTGGGATACAGTGTCTCGGCAGGAGGGATTCCTCTGTTGGCACTATATGTGTTGCTGGGGGAATCATGCAAATTTCTTTCCTGCAACCTATGATTTGCAGGAAAGAATGTTGCACTGTCTATGGCCTGTCTAAGGGAAGCAAGCTGTATATTAAAGGAAATCTATGGTCACAGCATACACTTTCATTTAATAACATCAGCATAATAATATAATAACAATATAAACAATAGTCATTTTTGACAATAAAATATACACTTACTTGAATAATCTTTGTTCATGTTTTGAGTGTTGCCTGTCTACTGGCCATCTCTTTCCACAACTTCCTGGATTCTCTGCATGCTTCACAGCTTCTCCTCTGCTGTTTACTTTCATTTTCTAAGGACTACATATCCCATGGTACCTTGCTGCCTGCAAGCTGTGATTTCTGTACTGTTTCTGCCTCTCTGTACTGTCTCTGCCTCTTAAAACTCCTCCTCTCAGCACCTTTGTAGGTCAGAGTGCAGGCTCTGTGAAATGTGTGACGCAGCAGTGCCTACCCACAGGGCATAGTGAATACGTGTAAAAGAATATAAGGCAATAAATATGTAGGGATCTTCACAATGTAAGTTTACAAACTTTAAGATCAATCACAATAATAATGATATATTAATATATGATTTCACACTTTGACCCTAGGTATGCTAGTCAGTTTAAAAGTGCATCGTTATTGCACCTGGTACCTACTATACAACTGCTATAGTAATTCTGTGTCTCATTGTGAAAAGAGATATCATAACTGGTTTTCAGTAGTAGAATATCTATCCAGTCTGGTGGGGTAGTTTGATATATGGAGCAAAATATAATTATCCTAATAGCGTGCGTATTTAACAGAATCTCACAAAAGTGAGTACACCCCTAACATTTTTGTAAATATTTTATTATAGCTTTTCATGTGATAACACTGAAGAAATTACACTTTGCTACAATATAAAGTAGTGAGTGTACAGCTTGTATAACAGTGTAAATTTGCTGTCTCCTCAAAATAACTCAACACAAAGCCTTTAATGTCTAAACCGCTGGCAACAAAAGTGAGTACACCCCTAAGTGAAAATGTCCAAATTGGGCCCAAAGTGTCAATATTTTGTGTGGCCACCATTATTTTCTAACACTGCCTTAACCCTCTTGGGCATGGAGTTCACAGAGCTTCCACTGGAGTCCTCTTCCACTCCTCCATGACAACATCACGGAGCTGGTGGATGTTAGAGACCTTGCGCTCCTCCACCTTCCATTTGAAAATGCCCTACAGATGCTTAATAGGGTTTAGGTCTGGAGACATGGTTGGCCTTTCCATCACCTTTACCCTCAGCTTCTTTAGCAAGGCAGGGGTCATCTTGGAGGTGTGTTTGGGGTCATTATCATGTTGGAATACTGCCCTGCGGACCAGTCTCTGAAGGGAGGGGATCATGCTCTGCTTCAGTATGTCACAGTACATGTTGGCATTCATGGTTCCCTTAATGAACTGTAGCTCCCAAGTGTCAGCAGCACTCATGCAGCCCCAGATCATGACACTTCCACCACCATGCTTGACTGTAGGCAGACACGCTTGTCTTTGTACTCCTCACCTGGTTGCCGCCACACAAACTTTGACAGCATCTGAACCAAATACGTTTATCTTGGTCTCATCAGACCACAGGACATGGTTCCAGTAATCCAGTCTGCTTGTCTTCAGCAAACTGTTTGCGGGCTTTCTTGTGCATCATCTTTAGAAGAGGCTTCCTTCTGGAATGACAGCCATGAAGACCAGTTTGGTGCAGTGTGCGGTATATGGTCTGAGCAGTGCTATTTTTAAAGGCTTATATGCAAGTTATTGTCATAAAAAGTGTTTGGGGACCCAGGTCCTGCCCCAGGGTACATCAATGCAAAAAAAGTTTTAAAAACTACAGTTTTTTCAGGAGCAGTGATCTTAATAATGCTTAAAGTGAAACAATAAAAATTAAAGCGGTTGTAAAGGTGTTTTTTTTTTTTTTTTAAAATAACAAACATGTTATACTTACCTTCACTGTGCAGCTCGTTCTGCACAGAGTGGCCCCGAACCTCGTCTTCTGGGGTCCCTCGGCGGCTGTTTCAGCTCCTCCCCGCAAGCATTCACCACCTTAATGCGAGCTCCCTCGCACGGTGGTGAGTGCTTGCGGGCGCGCTCCCGTGATACAGCCGGCGGCTATAGCCGCTCGCTGTATCACTCGGCCCCGCCCCCCAGCGCGTCGCGTCATCGGATGTGATTGACAGCAGCGCGAGCCAATGGCTGCGCTGCTTTCAATCCATCCACTGCAGCCAATCAGCGGCCAGGGTGAGCGGAGGAACAGATGTCGGGAACGCGAAGCTGACTTTCGAGGCGTCAGGTAAGTAAAACGGGGGGCCTGGGGGCGGCGGTTCTGTCAGAAGTTTTTTCACCTTAATGCATAGAATGCATTAAGGTGAAAAAATTTTTACCTTTACAACCCCTTTAAATATTCCTTTAAATATCATGCCTGGGGGTTGTCTATAGTATGCCTGTAAAGTGGCGTGTTTAGAACAGTACCACAACAAAATTACATTTCTAAAGGAAAAAAGTCATGTAAAACTGATCGCGGCTGTAATGAATTGTTGGGTCTCGGCAATATAGTTAAAACTTATTGAAAAAACGGCATGGGTGAACCCCCCCCAGTCCATTACCTGGCCCTTTGGGTCTGGTATGCATATTAAAGGGAAAGTCATGCGGGTCCCTCCAAAATCCATACCAGGCCCTTCAGGTCTGGTATGTGAAAGTACGGGGAACCCTGCACCAATTTAAAGAAAAAATGGCGTAGGGGTCCCCCCCAAAATCCATACCTAACCCTTCAGGTCTGCTCCAGAATTACAAAAAAATGGCGTAGGGGTCCCCCCAAAATCCATACCAGACCCTTATCCGAGCATGCAACCTAGCAGGCTGCAGGAAAAGAGGGGGGACGAGAGAGTGCCCCCCTCCTGAACCATACCAGGTCACATGCCCTGAACATGGGGAGGATGTTTTTGAAGTCCCCCAAAACATCTTCTCCCCATGTTGATGGGGACAAGGACCTCATCCCCACAACCCTTGCCTGGTTTAACAAGGAGACCCCCAGATCCCGGCCTCCCCCCCATGTGAATTGGTAACGGGTATATTGTACTCCTACCATTTCACAAAAAAGTGTCAAAAATAATAAAAAAGACAGGAGACACTTTGGGACAAGTCCTTTATTAAAAGAGGTCTTTTTTACTATTTTTGACACTTTTTTTGTGAAATGGTGGGGTACAAGTTACCCGTTACCAATTCACATGGGGGGGTGGGATCTGGGGGTCCCCTTGTCAAAGGGGGCTTCCAGATTCCGATAAGCCCCCACCCACAGACCCCCACAACCACCGGGCAAGGGTTGTGGGGATGAGGCCCTTGTCCCCATAAACATGGGGACAAGGTTCTTTGGGGGTGACTCCAAAGCACCCTCCCCATGTTGAGGGCATGTGATCTGGTATGGTTCAGGAGGGAGGGCGCTCTCTCGTCCCCCCTCTTTTTCTGCGGTCTGCCAGGTTGCGTGCTCGGATAAGGGTCTGTTATGGATTTTGGGGGGACCCTACGCCATTTTTTTTTTAAATTTGGCACAGGGTTCCCCCTAAAATCCATACCAGACCTGAAGTGTTCTTTAGAAATGCGATTTTGCTGTGGTACTGTTCTAAACACTGGAAAACTGCGCCACTTTACAAGCATACTATAGACAACCCCCCATGCATGATATTTAAAGGAATATTTCATTTTTATTGTTTCACTTTTAGCATTATCAAAATTACTGCTCCCGAAAAAACGGCCATTTTTAAAACTTTTTTTTGCATTGATACATGTCCCCTGGGGCAGGACCCGGGTCCCCAAACACTTTTTATGGCAATAAATTGCATATAAGCCTTTAGAATGAGCACTTCTGGTTTTTCATGTTAATGTCCCATAGACTTTAACGTTGTTCCGCGGCTTTTGAATTTGCCGCGAACACCTCATAATGTTCGCTGTTCGTAAGTTCGACTCGAACATCAGGCTCATCCCTAGTCTTGGTCACCCTGCTGCAGCTCAGGTTCAGGGTCTTGGCAATCTTCCTATAGCCTAGGCCATCTTTATGTAGAGCAACAACTTTTTTTTCAGATCCTCAGAGAGTTCTTTGCCATGAGGTGCCATGTTGAACTTCCAGTGACCAGTATGAGAGAGTGAGCGATAACACCAAATTTAACACCCCTGCTGCCCATTCACACCTGAAACCTTGTAACACTAACGAGTCACATGACACAGGGGAGGGAAAATGGCTAATTGGGCCCAATTTGGACATTTTCACTTAGGAATGTACTCACTTTTGTTGCCAGCGGTTTAGACATTAATGGCTGTGTGTTGAGTTATTTTGAGGGGACAGCAAATTTACACTGTTATACAAGCTGTACACTCACTACTTTACATTGTAGCAAAGCGTAATTTCGTCGGTGTTCTCACATGCAAAGATATAATAAAATATTTACAAAAATGTGAGGGGTGTACTCACTTTTGTGAGATACTATATACAGTTATGTACTATATATTCATTGCAAATCTGGAATCAGACTGATAGAGGCCCAGAGTTGTAAACCACTCCAGCTGTTCTGTATTGCACAGTACTAACAATGGGAACTCCCATACAGGAGAAGAGCTCACATTTTCCTCATTGTCCAGTCAGAATGCTGGGGACAGAAATGTAAAAAAAAGAAAGCTGGTAGGCAATTTTCTATAGGATCCAACTAAATTTTTGGTTACATTTCCACAACTAGAAAGAGAGGGTGGGGGGATGTATAGTGCAGTTAAAATGAGCTATACAGTTATATCTAGGTAAGAAGGTAACCATTTTTTCAATGCCCAAATGTGTTCCGATATCATCGGTTAGTTTTCCTTGTATTTTTAACATGCTTTGTAAAAATACATAGATATAGCAGGAAAATATTGGATTGGCTAGACAGGACAATGCATCAGTATATTTCACACAGATTAATTTACTACCGCAGAGGAGCTAGAAGACATTTGAACTTTTATCCTTGTATTTGCCTTGAGGCGGGATTCTATGGTAAACCTGGATTTACTAATGACTCAATGTGAAAAATGTGTGCAGTTCACTAAGTTATTTGTGAGATCACATACACCTGGCTTAAGACAAGAAGATGTCTGAGACATGATATAACCTTGAAATATGTACAAAATGTTTGCCCCTGCTATATTCTGATATCTTCAGTACAGATAATTAAAAGCTAGGTGTCCTTAATGTGTATTTCATTTATTTGATGCTATAGAAACATTACAGCTGCTGTATGGTGTCAATAACTGGCCAATGGATGAGACTAAAATGACTCCTGCTATAGACAACCATCTTGCACCTAAGAGACTTTGAACAACAAGGATAGTAACGTTTGTCTAGGTAGTATATGTGGTTATTTTTCAGCTGGCCATAGATGGTTCATTTTTCTATTGTTCAACAGCAGTCTGAATTATTAAAAATAGGTTTCTCCATCCACACAAGCAAGGATTCTCCCCCCCCCCCCCCCACCCCATTATTCATTCCTAATTCTCTAACTATAACTGCAGGCTTCTGTGCTGCCCCGGCGTATTCCAATAATCATAGTCCTTCCAAGGCTCTCCAACACAAGTGTAAATCCTTATGAGGTATATTCCAGCATAGGTGTCTTTGGGGTGAACCCCAGATTCCAACAGGTTTGCATCTGAATAGTAATAAACAGCCTCCTTCTAGCTCCGTGGGGAGAACTTGCACTTGCACTGACAAATCCCAGGCTGCGTACGCCAGTCTCTGGACCACGGTCCCTTTATGCTACACGACCAGTGGGTCGGACCCAACAAAATGACCCACAAAAAAGCAAAAAAAACCCCAGAAAAGGTCTTAATGCCTACACTCCTGGCCATGACAGCACCAAACTAACTGGCTAAAACTTCCAACCTGCTTTGGGGTGTAAGTGGCCATGTAAATGAGGCATATGAGTTGCATGTATTTTGTGTGCTGAGGGCTGCTAGTGCACCTTAACGCACAAAAAACATAGTTGCACCATTTTTTCTGTAGCGAATATGTGTTTGTGTTGCTATTCACTCTGAATAACATACATATAAGCAGAAAAGAAGCACAAAAGTGAGCACTCTGCATGTGCTTTCTGACATGAATCGACACTCTGAGTCACTCTATCCATAACTGCATGTTTGCTTTGTCCCCATCAATGATTTGAAATGATCAATACAGTTACAAAGCGTAACAAAGAACAAATGAAAGTTCTAAACCTTTGTGTTTCAAGAAGTAACAACATGTTCCCAGACTAAATGAGTTAAGAGCAATGCTTATAAATTGTAACTTTAGTAGACTTCCTAGCATGACCTATTATATACTACACTCATTTGGGTTCTTTTTTCTTGTGACTTTTTTATTGATGAGAAATATTGTACAAATAAATGTTCAAAAGTAGCTAAATTGAAATTCAAACAAATATTTGTTGGACAAAATGTTATTCATCAAAGGGTAATATACTTTAAAGTATGCTAGTGGGCTTTTTCTAACCATGTTAAATGGTTTGCATATTGTTCTTTGCAGAGTGTACCCGAGAACCTCAACTCCACACAGGTTTTATAAAAGGAACTGTGGCCACAGCCATCAAAGGCACTTAGTACTCCAGAAGGGAGCAAGCAAAAGAGCAGCCTTGCAGGCTGTCATCACAAGTTTCATAAAAGACAGAATCTGTTGCTCTTAATATAACATTAAGTAAAAAGCAGCTAGCACAAAATTGCTGGGTACAATTACAGAGATAAGAAAAAGAAGGTGCAGCGCTAAAAAATAAATAATAAAATAATGTCCCGCAAAATATAAATGATACAATAATGTCCCAAAATATGAATATAATGAAGCCAAACAAGAGCATTCTCCGTCGGGAGGAAATAAGGAACCCTCTATTCAACAAGATCCAACATGAGGAAAACTCAGAAAGAGATAGGAACGCCATCACCATCACCCAAACAAACTGACCCTTACCATCAGTGTATGGGTTATATACATGGGTTGTAAACAGATAGCAAAGGCAATCTTCTAACGATCCTCTGTTAGAATGGCATCAACATATTCAATCCCCTCTAGACCAGATGGAAAGCTTGGGGGTTCCTCTTTGCAATCAAATAATTAACCAAATGTGATCCAGTGGGTGTGAGCAACCTCAAGATTTGTGGTAGATGGGAAGCAAAAAGAGAACGCTCATTGCGCAAACTCCATAACCAAAGATAATTTAATGTATTAGAAGTAAAACAGACTCACATTCGGTAAGTTAACAAACAGCAGTGTGAAGCGTCCAGCGCTTCTAACCACAAAGATGGCCGCCGTGTCACCGTCCAACCGTGTCCTGCGTCACCAGTCTCTGACATCGCCCAACGTTTCGTCATCAACATGTATCTTCAGGGGCGTGGTTATGACGCAAGCGGACATGTATTTATAGGAACAGAAGGACTGGACAGGCGGAAATTAGATGCATTCCAAGAACCGGAAGTATAACCCCCTGAACCGGAACCAACACATCAAAAGGATTGTTTAAAATGTATTTTAGTAAAAAGAAAGGAAACAAGGTATGGTTGTGGTATACCTTGTTTCCTTTCTTTTTACTAAAATAAATTTTAAACAATCCTTTTGATCCTTTTGATGTGTTGGCACCTTGTATGTTACACACTAACGAGCACAGCATGATATGCACTTGCCCCCTTTGCAATACACTGAGCTCTGTAGGACAAGCACTGCTGAACCCTGCAGGACATGTATTCCTATGCACTGTTAAATTCATACTTCTGAGTCCTGTAAGATACACACTCCTGAGCCCTGTGCAATACAAACTCTTGAGCTCTGCACATTTAAGCCCTTCTTTATCTGCAATATGCCCCCCTGAGCGATACACATTCCTGATCCCTGTGCTGTATGTGTTCACGTGCCTTAGCCGAGAGGGCTTTCCTTGCAAAACCTGGAGGCACCCTGGTTGAAAAGGCTGCACTAGACAACCTATACAAACAGCAATTGCCCTGTGCTGTTTTTACTCCTCCTGGCTCTTTGGTCACTCCCCAGTAGGGATGAGCTTCGCATTCGAGTCAAACCCATCAGCTGTTCGATCGTTCGCCGAATTGCGAACGTTATGGGCCGTTCGCGCCAAATTCGTGTGGTGTGTCACGGCCCATAATTCACTGCGGCATCGCAGTGCATTGCTGGCTGATGATTGGCCAAGCATGCACTATGACCCGCATTCTTGGCCAATCACAGCGCCGTCAGTAGAGAGAGCTGTAATTGGCCAAAGCCAGGGTGGCTTTGGCCAATTATGGCTCAGGGGGTTTAGAACACGCCCCACACTATATAAGGCCGCCTGCACGGCGGCCCTGTGTAGTGTGTTCCAGCGTGCTTAGATGGACAGAGAGACAGTGTCATTTCATTTGAGTTAGCTAGATTAGGCAGGACAGTCAGTGAGTTAGCTGCACTTACAGTGTATTGTGTATATATATGCATCCCAGGTGTTGTATATATATATATATATATATATATATATATATATATACACTGTATTCAGTTTAGCTAGATCCGTTCCTGTTATCTTCCTACTGACAGGCATCCTTGTCTTGCTTACAGTATTTACAGCTACCTGAAGAACATTGCTGGTGTTCTTTTGATCCTATTAGTAACACAGTCAGGCAGCTAGACTATTTAGAGTTAGTGTAGTGCGTCCTCCTCACAGTGTTCAGTTAAAGCTACAAGTTAGTTTAGTGTGACCTCTGCACAGTGTTCAGCTAAAGCTACAAGTTAGGGTAGTGTGTCCTCCTCACAGTGTTCAGCTAAAGCTACAAGTTGGTGTAGTGCGTCCTCCTCACAGTGTTCAGCTAAAACTACAAGTTAGTGTAGTGCGACCTCTGCACAGTGTTCAGCTAAAGCTACAAGTTAGTGTAGTCCGTCCTCCTCACAGTGTTCAGCTAAAACTACAAGTTAGTGTAGTGTGACCTCTGCACAGTGTTCAGCTAAAGCTACAAGTTAGTGTAGTGCGTCCTCCTCACAGTGTTCAGCTAAAACTACAAGTTAGTGTAGTGCGACCTCTGCACAGTGTTCAGCTAAAGCTACAAGTTAGTGTAGTGCGTCCTCCTCACAGTGTTCAGCTAAAAATACAAGTTAGTGTAGTGCGACCTCTGCACAGTGTTCAGCTAAAGCTACAAGTTAGTGTAGTGCGTCCTCCTCACAGTGTTCAGCTAAAGCTACAAGTTGGTGTAGTGCGTCCTCCTCACAGTGTTCAGCTAAAACTACAAGTTAGTGTAGTGCGACCTCTGCACAGTGTTCAGCTAAAGCTACAAGTTAGTGTAGTCCGTCCTCCTCACAGTGTTCAGCTAAAACTACAAGTTAGTGTAGTGTGACCTGTGCACAGTGTTCAGCTAAAGCTACAAGTTAGTGTAGTGCGTCCTCCTCACAGTGTTCAGCTAAAACTACAAGTTAGTGTAGTGCGACCTCTGCACAGTGTTCAGCTAAAGCTACAAGTTAGTGTAGTGCGTCCTCCTCACAGTGTTCAGCTAAAACTACAAGTTAGTGTAGTGCGACCTCTGCACAGTGTTCAGCTAAAACTACAAGTTAGTGTAGTGCGTCCTCCTCACAGTGTTCAGCTAAAAATACAAGTTAGTGTAGTGCGACCTCTGCACAGTGTTCAGCTAAAGCTACAAGTTAGTGTAGTGCATCCTCCTCACAGTGTTCAGCTAAAAATACAAGTTAGTGTAGTGCGACCTCTTCACAGTGTTCAGCTAAAGCTACAAGTTAGTGTAGTGCATCCTCCTCACAGTGTTCAGCTAAAACTACAAGTTAGTGTAGTGCGTCCTCCTCACAGTGTTCAGCTAAAACTACAAGTTAGTGTAGTGCGTCCTCCTCACAGTGTTCAGCTAAAGCTACAAGTTAGTTTAGTGTGACCTCTGCACAGTGTTCAGCTAAAGCTACAAGTTAGGGTAGTGCGTCCTCCTCACAGTGTTCAGCTAAAGCTACAAGTTAGTTTAGTGTGACCTCTGCACAGTGTTCAGCTAAAGCTACAAGTTAGGGTAGTGCATCCTCCTCACAGTGTTCAGCTAAAGCTACAAGTTAGTTTAGTGTTACCTCTGCACAGTGTTCAGCTAAAGCTACAAGTTAGTGTAGTGCGTCCTCCTCAGAGTGTTCAGCTAAAACTACAAGTTAGTGTAGTGCGACCTCTGCATAGTGTTCAGCTAAAGCTACAAGTTAGGGTAGCGCGTCCTCTGAACAGTGTTCAGCTAAAACTACAAGTTAGTGTAGTGCGACCTCTGCACAGTGTTCAGCTAAAGCTACAAGTTAGTGTAGTGCATCCTCTGAACAGTGTTCAGCTAAAGCTACAAGTTAGTGTAGTGCGTCCTCTGAACAGTGTTCAGCTAAAGCTACAAGTTAGTGTAGTGCGTCCTCCTCACAGTGTTCAGCTAAAACTACAAGTTAGTGTAGTGCGAGCTCTGCACAGTGTTCAGCTAAAGCTACCTGTAGAAGGTTGGTGGTGTTTTCCTGATCCTATCACTACCGCAGGCAGCTAAATAAGCTACAAGTTAGTTTTTTGCGAGCTCTGCACAGTGTTCACCTAAAGCTACCTGTCGAAGGTGGTGTTTTCCTGATCCTATCACTACTGCAGGCAGCTAAATAAGCTACAAGTTAGTTTTTTGCGAGCTCTACACAGTGTTCACCTAAAGCTACCTGTAGAAGGTTGGTGGTGTTTTCCTGATCCTATCACTACCGCAGGCAGCTAAATAAGCTACAAGTTAGTTTTTTGCGAGCTCTGCACAGTGTTCACCTAAAGCTACCTATCGAAGGTTGGTGGTGTTTTCCTGATCCTATCACTACCGCAGGCAGCTAAATAAGCTACAAGTTAGTTTTTTGCGAGCTCTGCACAGTGTTCAGCTAAAGCTACCTGTAGAAGGTTGGTGGTATTTTGCTAGCTGCAGTATCAGTATACTGTATATATATATATATATATATATCCCAGCTTAGTGCAGCTACAGGCCATTAGTATGTCTGGAAGGCCAACAAGGAGAGGCAGACAGTCACAAGCCAATAAAAGAGGGCAAGCAGGCTCTGTGTCTAGAGGCAACAGTGCTGGTCGTGGAGACGGTGCATCCTCATCAGCACGTGGCCGTGGGACAAGCTTGGCCTTTTTTTCGGCAGCTGGCCATGTTGAGCCGCAACATGTGGAAGACTTGGTCGAGTGGATGACCAAGCCGTCCTCATCCTCCTCATCTTCTCTCACCCATGCTCAGGGTACTTTGTCTGGCAAAGCAGCTGCCAACGCGGCCTCTTCCCTTGGCTCAATGGCATCAGTGACTCCTTCCCTAGCCCCACCATGTCCTCCTGAGGAGTCCCTCGAACTGTTTGACCACAGTGTTGGGTACATGCTCCAGGAGGATGTCCAGCGTTTAGAAGGCTCTGATGATGATACTGAGCTAGATGAAGGCAGTAACGTGAGCATGGACAGAGGGGGTGCCCAAGAAGGACAGCAATCTGGCAGTCATGCTCCCCCTGCTGCAGCATACTGCCAGGTTTGCTCCAGTGATGAGGAGGGAGGGCATGATGAGGTCAATGACTCAACATAGGTGCCTGATAGGAGGAGGAGGAGGAGGCACATCACCAACGAGGCAGGATGCCCTCCAGGGGCCAGCCTAAGGGCAGCACACTGACTGCATCACACCCCAAAGCTCCGCATGTGCAGGGCGCTGCTGTCTCTGTACGTTATTCCAAAAGTTCTTTGGTGTGGGCCTTTTTTGAGACAAGTGCATCAGATCGCACCGCTGCTATTTGCAACATATGTCTCAAGCGTATCTCGCGTGGCCAAAACATCTCCCGCTTGGGCACCACATGCTTGACCAGACATATGTTGACCTGCCATGCAGTTCATTGGCAAGCGTATCTAAAAGACCCACACCAAAGAACAAAGAGGACCTCTCCTTGCTCCTCATCAGCTGAGATCTCCAACTCCACTATACCTTCAGTCCTCTCTGAGACCTGCACTGAGAGGAATGAAGGTGTAGAATTAGGTGTGTCACAGCCCAGTACTTGTGGGCAATCTGCTTTCGGTACACCAACGTCAGATTGTACCAGGCAAATTTCCCTGCCCCAGCTGCTGCACCACCGAAAGAAGTTCGCTCCCAGCCATCCACATGGCCAGCGGTTGAATGCTAGCTTGGCAAAATTGCTAGCACTTCAACTGTTGCCTTTTCAGTTGGTAGACTCTGCCCCCTTCCGTGAGTTTGTGGAATGTGCGGTTCCTCAGTGGCAGGTACCCAAACACCACTTTTTCTCACGGAAGGCGATTTCGGCTCTCTACCGGCATGTGGAAGGCAATGTCTTGTCCTCGCTGGACAGGGCGGTCAGCGGTAAGGTGCATATTACCGCTGACTCATGGTCCAGCAGGCATGGACAGGGACGTTACCTAAGTTTCACCGCACATTGGGTGACTCTGCTGGCAGCTGGGAAGGATGCAGGACAAGGTGCAGTAGTGTTGGAGGTTGTTCCGCCACCACGCCTCCAAAATGCCACTACTAATGATTGTGACACACCTCTCTCCTCCACCCCCTCCTCTTCTTCTTCCTCCATGGCCTCTTCCTGTGCTTTGTCCCCGGAACCAGCGGTGCTCCGTAGCCATTCAAGGGGCTACGCAAGTATGCAGGCCAAAAGATGCCATGCGGTGCTTGAGCTGGTGTGCTTGGGGGACAGGAGCCACACTGGGGCAGAGGTTCTATCAGCTCTGCAAGGGCAGGTTCAGAGGTGGTTAACGCCATGCCAACTTAAGGCAGGAATGGTGGTTTGCGACAATGGTACCAACCTCCTCTCTGCCCTCCGACAGGGACAACTGACCCATGTGCCCTGTTTGGCTCACATCCTTAACTTGGTGGTGCAGCGGTTCTTGGGCAGGTACCCGGGCTTACAGGATGTCCTGAGGCAGGCCAGGAAAGTCTGTGTGCATTTCCGCCGGTCATATAATGCCAGTGCTCGGCTGGCAGACCTCCAAAAGGAGTTTAACCTGCCCAAGAACCGCCTAATCTGTGACATGCCCACCAGGTGGAACTCAACGTTGGCCATGCTGCAGTGGCTGCACACGCAGCAGAGGGCCATCAATGAGTACCTGTGCGACTATGGCACCAGGACAGGGTCAGGGGAGCTTGTTTTTTTTTCCCCACGCCAGTGGGATATGATCAAGGATGCATGCACTGTCCTGTCACCATTTGAGGAGGCCACGAGGATGGTGAGCAGTGACAGTGCATGCATCAGTGACACTGTCCCCCTTATCCACCTGTTGGAGCACACGCTGCGTGGAATAATGGACAGGGCACTTGAGGCAGAACAGAGGCAGGAAGAGGAGGACTTCCTTAGCTCTCAAGGCCCCCTTTATCCAGACAGTGTTCCTGTGTGCCCGCCGACCACACAGGAAGAGGAGGGGGGAGGAGGAGGAGGAGGATTGTGTCAGTATGGAGGTGGAGCCTGGCACTCAGCATCAGCAGCAGTCTTTAAGGGATCAGTCCCAAGAAACACATGGACTTGTACGTGGCTGGGAGGAGGTGGCTGCAGATCATGTCGTCCTTAGTGACCCAGAAGACTCCGGACCGAATGCCTCAGCAAACCTACGCTGCATGGCCTCCCTGATCCTGCAAAGCCTGCGTAAGGATCCTCGTATTCGTGGTATCAAGGAGAAGGACCAATACTGGCTGGCAACGCTCCTTGATCCACGTTACAAGGGTAAGGTTGCGGACCTTATCTTGCCATCGCAGAGGGAGCAGAGGATGAAACATCTTCGGGAGGCCTTGCAGAAAGGTCTGTGCAACGCGTTCCCAGGGACTGGGAGGTTACAAACTCCTGTTTCTGGACAACGTGTTGCTGAGGCTTCGGTTAGTCAAAGAAGGAGCGGTGGAGAAGGTGGCCGTCTGACCGAAGCGTTCAGACAATTTTTTGGTCCGCAGCCCCAAGGTATGATCAGTTCCAGCAACCATCGCCAGCGTCTGTTTTACATGGTGCAGGAATACCTAGGGGCAAGATCTGACTTGGACACCTTTCCCACCGAAAATCCTCTGGGTTACTGGGTCTTGAGGATGGATCACTGGCCAGAGTTTGCACAGTATGCAATTGAGCTACTGGCCTGTCCTGCATCCAGCGTTCATTCGGAACGCACATTCAGTGCTGCTGGAGGCTTTGTAACCGATCACAGGGTGCTTCTGTCCACCGACTCGGTCGATCGACTGACCTTCATAAAAATGAATCAGTCTTGGATCACCACCAGCTACCAAGCACCTGATGCTGATGTAACCAAATAATTTTTTTTGAAATCTCAGATCCCTTCAAAGACTGCCTATGCTGATGCTGAGTTACTATCCTGAGTAATTATCCTCTTCCTCCTCAATGATCACGCTGATAGCTTGTAAGAACATTTTTGGTTCTGGGCACCACCACCAGTGCCTAAGGCCCAATTTTTCAGCCCCTGTTTAACAGGGGCGTGTAATTACAATTTTTGATGCAATACTTTGGAGCAGGGCTCGTTCCTGCGTTCCAACTAGAGTATCTGTGAGGGGTTGCAGTGTTGTGGCACCAGCACTAGTGCCTAAGGCCCAATTTTTCAGCCCCTGTTTAACAGGGGCGTGTAATTACAATTTTTGATGCAATACTTTGCAGCAGGGCTCGTTTCTGCATTCCAACTAGAGTATCTGTGAGGGGTTGCAGTGTTGTGGCACCAGCACCAGTGCCTAAGGCCCAATTTTTCAGCCCTGTTCAACAGGGGCATGTAATTACAATTCTTGATCTAATATTTCACAGCAGGGCCCGTTTCTGCGCCCACCAAGAGCGAGTGAGGACTTACAGTGTTGTGGCACTAGCACCACCACCACCAAAGGCCCAATTTTTCTGCCCCTGTTCAACAGGGGAATGTAATTACAATTCTTGATCTAATATTTCACAGCAGGACCCTGTGAGTATATAGGGCAGGCCCCTACTTTCAAACATCCAACTTACAAACGACTCCAAACGGAAGGAGACAACAGAAAGTGAGATGAAATCTACCCCTAGGAAGGGAAATTCTCTCCTGTAAGAGTTAATATGAGAAAAACGTTTCTCCTTTCCACTGATGCTTTATCACCAATCCTTGTTTCACAAAAAAACCCAAATTTTCAAAAAACATTTGTCATTGGGACAAAAAGTGAGGTGAAATCTTCTGAAGAGGAGCACAGACAGCAAAACAAATGTCACAGGGGTGATAACCCTTCCCTATGTTTTCCAAAAAGCTTAAAATAGATTTTTTGGCTGGAGCTAAACACGTTAAAAATGTACCAGTTCAAAATTACAAACAGATTTTACTTAACAACAAACCTACAGTCCCTGTCTTGTTTGCACCGCCTGTATACTGCTGTTCAGAGTATATAGGGCCTGGTGGCCCCACGCCTTTCCTTTTTTTAATTTAGGTGCGGGGTTCCCCTTAATATCTATACAAGACCCAAAGGGCCTGGTAATGGACTGGGGGGTACCCACGCTCTTTGTCTCACTGATTTTCATCCATATTGCCAGGACCCGACATTACATTAAAGCCGTAAGCAGTTTTAAATGACTTTTTTTTCCTTTAAAAATGACATTTTGTGCAGGGACTGTTCTAAGCACGGGAAACACGCGCCACTTTACAGGCATACTATAGACACCCCCCAGGTACGATATTTAAAGGAATATTTCACTTTTTTTTTTTTTTAACTTTAAGCATCATTAAAATCACTGCTCCCGAAAAAACGGTCGTTTTTAAAAGTTTTTTTTGCATTGATTGATACATGTCCCCTGGGGCAGGACCCGGGTCCTCAAACCCTTTTTAGGACAATACCATGCAAATTAGCCTTTAAAATTAGCACTTTTGATTTCGAACGTTCGAGTCCCATAGACGTCAATGGGGTTCTAACGTTCGTGCGAATTTTTGGTCTGTTCGCAGGTTCTGGTGCGAACCGAACCGGGGGGGGGTGTTCGGCTCATCCCTACTCCCCAGCTTCATAGCAGTTAAACTGTCCCCAGATTGCTTGGCAATCTTGGGGGAGCCAGTGTCTGATTGAATGCTGACTTCTCCTGGGATTTGGCCAACCATTTTGTGTCCGCAGTGTGGGAAGTAGTGATATATGAAAGGTGCACACGCAAATTAGGAAAAGGTAGGACAAGTTCAGGGAAAGATTCCTGATGAGTTGGGACAGTGTAGGGACTATTCAGATAACCCCTCCTGGACACTATTGTTTGCATGGGGAAAGATGCTGTTCTAGCCTTCAACTGGCATCCGTGTGTCCTGTATCACCAGTAGAGAATCCTACTGAGAGGCAACTTTATGCCAGACAAGAGAACCTGTTTAGGGAGCATCCCTTGAGCATACTGCTACTCATAAGTTCTGCATACTTACTACTTTATGATAAATTCTGTCACCTTATTATCCCTGCCCACAAGTAGCCTCCTTCACTGTCCTACAGATCCCAGCATTGTGTACCCCCTGCTGAGGGATCGGGCATAAGATTTTAGCAAATGCCAATGACACTGCTAGTACCCTGGATTGAACCATGCCCCCTTAGTCACTTGATCACTGTTCCTGGGAGACCACACATAGCAAATATTAAGTTTCTCACAGCCTCCAAGCCACAGGAGGATCTGAGCATCAACCCCAATATGGGCCAGGGGCTCCTTGCCTGGCACCTGACCTAGATTAGACCCTAGTCACACTACTTTTGGTCCATAGGTAGCGTGACCAGCATCTGAGTCAGATGAGGTGCTGGGAATCCCTTGATCCAGGGGGATTTAGGCTCACTCAGCTGCTGAGCTCATCTCCTGCTCAGTGTTGTAGGTTGCACATGTCGTGCCAGGGTGTTTTAATGTTTACTTTCCTGACTCGGGAATCCCAAGTGTCAATGTGGTTCCTGCAAACTCCAAGTGGTGGTACCTAGTGTGGATGACCCCAAGGTACATCACTACTCATACTAGCAATATTCATTGCAACTGGATTCATTATTCAGTATTTAAAGCTACAACTTTTTTTCTTCTTTTAGAGTGGGGAAGGATTAAAACTAGGCTTTTTTGGAGATACAACAGGAAGGAAATCTCTCCAAGGTGTTCAAAAATGTCCTCTAATGCTGGACATATACTGATCAAAATTGGAATAGTTCAAGGAATTTCAATTAGTGTGTGGGCTCTCCCGCTGATTTGCAGAAGTAGATTGTTTAACCAGTTGCTGACCAGCCGCCGTCATTTTACTGCGGCACATCGTCTCGTTCCTGCGAATCGCCGTAGCTGTACGTCACTCCCTTTAACAGCTATAGCAGGCATGCGCCCATTGCACGGAGGGGGGGCTGATGCACTTGGCCAGTGGCCGCGATGTTCTCAAGGCACCCGCAATCGCTCCACAGAGAGCCAGAATGGGGATTTTTCAATGTAAACAAACAGATCCCCATTCTGACAGGGGAGTTCAGAGTGATCGTCTGTTCCTAGTGATCAGGAACAACGATCTCTCTGTACTCCCAGTCAGTCCACTCCCCCCACAGTTAGAAACACCTCCCAGGGAATACATTTAACCCCTTGATCACCCCTAATGTTAACCTCTTCCTTGCCAGTGTCATTTATACAGTAATAAGTGCATTTTTATAGCACTGATCACTGTATAAATGTCACTGGTCCCAAAAAAGTGTCAAAAGTGTCCGACCTGTCCGCCGCGATATCGCAGTCCCACTAAAATTTGCTGATCACTGCCATTGCTAGTAAAAATATATACAGTGGAAACGGAAAGTATTCAGACCCCCTTAAATTTTTCACTTTTTGTTATATTGCAGCCATTTGCTAAAATCATTTAAGTTAATTTTTTTTCCTCATTAATGTACACACAGCACCCCATATTGACAGAAAAACACACAATAGTTGACATTTTTGCAGATTTATTAAAAAAGAAAAACTGAAATATCACACGGTCCTAAGTATTCAGACCCTTTGCTGTGACACTTATATATTTAATTCCAAGTGGTATGTGTGGAGAAAACCAGGCACTGCTCATCCCCTGTCCAATACAGTCCCAACAGTGAAGCATGGTGGTGGCAGCATCATGCTGTGGGGGTGTTTTTCAGCTGCAGGGACAGGACGACTGGTTGCAATCGAGGGGAAAGATGAATGCGGCCAAGTACAGGGATATCCTGGACGAAAACCTTCTCCAGAGTGCTCAGGACCTCAGACTGGGCCGAAGGTTTACCTTCCAACAAGACAATGAGACCTAAGCACACAGATAAAATAACGAAGGAGTGGCTTCACAACAACTCCGTGACTGTTCCTGAATGGCCCAGCCAGGGCCCTGACTTAAACCCAATTGAGCATCTCTGGAGAGACCTAAAAATGTCTGTCCACTAACGTTTACCATCCAACCTGACAGAACTGGAGAGGATCAGCAAGGAGCAATTGCATAGGACCCCCAAATCCAGGTGTGAAAAACTTGTTGCATCTTTCCCAAAAAGACTCATGGCTGTATTAGATCAAAAGGGTGCTTCTACTAAATACTGAGCAAAGGGTCTGAATACTTAGGACCATGTGACATTTCAGTTTTTCTTTTTTAATAAATCTGCAAAAATGTCAACAATTCTGTGTTTTTCTGTCAATATGGGGTGCTGTGTGTACATTAATGAGGAAAAAAATGAACTTAAATGATTTTAGCAAATGGCTGCAATATAACAAAGAGTGAAAAATTTAAGGGGGTCTGAATACTTTCCGTCCCCACTGTATACTGTATATAATAAAAATGCCATAAATCTATCCCCTATTTTGTAGACGCTATAACTTTTTTTGCGCAAACCAATCAATATACGCTTATTGCGATTATTTTTACCAAAAATATGTAGAAGAATACATATTGGCCTCAACTGAGGAAGAAATGTGTTATTTTATATTTTTGGGGGGGATATTTATTATAGCAAAAAGTAAAAAATATTGATTTTTTTTTAAATTGACGCTGTTTTTTTGTTTATAGCGCAAAAACGAAAAAAATGCAGAGGTGATCAAATACCACCAAAAGAAAGCTCTATTTGTGGTAAAAAAAGGATGTCAATTTTGTTTGGGTACAGCATCGCACGACCGCGCAATTGTCAGTTAAAGTAACGCAGTGCCGAATCTCAAAGAAAATGGTCTGGTCATTAAGGGGGTAAATCCCTCCGGTCCTTAAGTGGTTAATTGACTACTGCTGAAGGGACATGTTGAAACATGGCTGGAGGTTAAGGATGAGCTTAGGCGTGTTTGCAAACGGCACGTGCAGAGCCCGCCAGGAAGTCGGCACTGCACAGCGCTAATCACAGGCAGTGAGACATTTCTTGATCTCTGCAGTCACGCATCGGGATAATGTCTCACTGCCTGTGATTAGCGGTGTGCAGTGCCGACTTCCTGGCGGGCCCTGCACGTGCTGTTTGCGAGCACGCCTGAGCTCATCCTTACTGGAGGGGTTGGTTCCTCCATCTTCGTTTGTGTGGAGAAAATCTGTTCATTTTTGTTTTTTTTGTTCAGCTCTCTGGATTAATAAAAAGCTAACGGTGTATGGCCAGTTTTAGACAGCTACCTGGAATAGGGGTCCACGAAGGCCCATGTTCAAGGGACTCTATGATATTATAAATTTCCCTTCACTTTTTGTTCCCAGTGAAAACAAAGACAGAAACAAATCTGACAGGGAATCTAACCCTTCTCCTTTCAAATCTAAAAGAAAGAAATAAAAAAAAAATTGTTGGCTAGAGATACCCGATACGCTTTAATTCAATTAGACAAGCAAGGAGGAGTGTGGAAGATGAACACTGTGTCACTGTGACTTATGGTATAAAGTATGTAATACCATTAAAACTGCATATTTTTTCTTCAAAAGAACAAAGTCCTAGTCATTAAAGTGATTTATTTATTTTTTTGCTTTTGAAGCAAAGAAGCTGGAGCGAGTGTGGTCACACACATGAAACAAGGCCGAACTTTCTGTGCTGGAGAACAAAGTCGTGCGAGGATATCAAAGCGTGTGGCTGAGGGAAACTCACCTGCAGGATTGATGTGGCTTATTTAGCATGAAATAGTTGGTGTGACAGGTTAGAATAGGAAAGTAACATATACCTGACAGACAGCACTTGTAACCTGAAGCTCAGTGCACAGGTAAAGCAGCTAACAGCTGTCTTGTCAACAAAGCCATTGCTGGCCCATCTGCATTGTATAGCTCTCCACATAAAAGACTCTTTGTGAACTTTTATATTTTCACAAGTTTTGTGACCTGCTGTCCTTAAAAGCTTAAAAAAAAAAAATCCAGCCATAATGAATCATTTCGTTTATTAATAGTTTGAAAGCCTGGCCTCACATAGCAGTGCAACAGCACTTTAAGCTTGTGCGCTAAGTTCCTAGGCGAATAATAATAGGTCAGCGTGACATGATGACTTCTTTTTTAAATCTTGTATAACAAGCGAACGCTGCTTACTGGAATCACAAAATTAAGGGTAACTTAATGTTCATGTCAGGAGACTGAAAAAAAAAAAAAAACCTCAATTAAAGCGACTTTAAAGTTTGCTTGTTATGAAAGCAGCATGTGGAAAACAGTACACGTATGCAGAGCATGTTAAGATGGATCTCTAAGTAAATAAAATAGGTTATACAGTTGTGTATTTATTTTTTACCATTTTTATTAGACTACACCTATCTTTATATATACAGTATCTCACAAAAGTGAGTACACCCCTCGCATTTTTGTAAGTATTTTATTATATCTTTTCATTTGACAACACTGAAGAAATGACACTTTGCTACAATGTAAAGTAGTGAATGTACAGCTTGTATAACAGTGTAAATTTGCTGTCCCCTCAAAATAACTCAACACACAGCCATTAATGTCTAAACCGCTGGCAACAAAAGTCAGTACACCCCTAAGTGAAAATGTCCAAATTGGGCCCAATTAGCCATTTTCCCTCCCCTGTGTCATGTGACTCATTAGTGTTACAAGGTCTCAGGTGTGAATGGGGAGCAGGTGTGTTAAATTTGGTGTTATCGCTCTCACACTCTCATACTGGTCACTGGAAGTTCAACATGGCACCTCATGGCAAAGAACTCTCTAAGGATCTGAAAAAAAGAATTGTTGCTCTACATAAAGATGGCCTGGGCTGTAAGAATATTGCCAAGACCCTGAAAGTGAACTGCAGCATGGTGGCCGAGACCATACAGCGGTTTAACAGGACAGGTTCCACTCAGAACAGGCCTTGCCATGGTCGACCAAAGAAGTTGAGTGCACATGATCAGCGTCACATCCAGAGGTTGTCTTTGGGAAATAGATGCATGAGTGCTGCCAGCATTGCTGCAGAGGTTGAAGGGGTGGGGGGTCAGACTGTCAGTGCTCAGACCATACACCGCACACTGCATCAAATTGGTCTGCATGGCTGTCGTCCCAGAAGGAAGCCTCTACTAGATGATGCACAAGAAAGCCCGCAAACAGTTTGCTGAAGACAAGCAGATTAAGGACATGGATTACTGGAACCATGTCCTGTGGTCTGATGAGACCAAGATAAACGTATTTGGTTCAGATGGTGTCAAGCGTGTGTGGTGGCAACCAGGTGAGGAGTACAGACAAGTGTGTCTTGCCTACAGTCATGCATGATGGTGGAAGTGTCATGGTCTGAGGCTGCATGAGTGCTGCCGACACTGGGGAGCTACAGTTCATTGAGGGAGCCATGAATGCCAACATGTACTGTGACATACTGAAGCAGAGCATGATCCCTCCCTTCAGAGACTGGGCCGCAGGGCAGTATTCCAACATGATAATGACCCCAAACACACCTCCAAGACGACCACTGCCTTGCTAAAGAAGCTGAGGGTAAAGGTGATGGACTGGCCAAGCATGTCTCCAGACCTAAACCCTATTGAGCATCTGTGGGGCATCCTTAAACGGAAGGTGGAGGAGCACAAGATCTCTAACATCCACCAGCTCCATGATGTCATCATGGAGGAGTGGAAGAGGACTCCAGTGGCAACCTGTAAAGCTCTGGTAAACAACATGCCCAAGAGGGTTAAGGCAGTGCTGGAAAATAATGGTGGCCACACAAAATTTTAACACTTTGGGCCCAATTTGGACATTTTCACTTAGGGGTGTACTCACTTTTGTTGCCAGCGGTTTAGACATTAATGGCTGTGTGTGGAGTTATTTTGAGGGGACAGTAAATTTACACTGTTATACAAGCTGTATACACTCACTACTTTACATTGTAGCAAAGTGTCATTTCTTCAGTGTTGTCACATGAAAAGATATCATAAAATATTTACAAAAATGTGAGGGGTGTACTCACTTTTGTGAGATACTGTATATCTAGGTACCAATGTGCAGCATAAGTATCTGAATCTGTCATGATATCAGTTTATCAGCTCCCTGTAGTCAATGACACTACTAGAATATCAGACGAACGATCGTCCCGTTTTCCTCAATGTTTCACAGCAAGTCGAATATGAGGATGGTACTAATTGTCCGAAAATTCTCGTACGACAAAGGCTTCTTTTACATTTTTATTGTTTCTGATCAAGCGTCTTTCGTATCCAATTTTTCTTGTACGAAAACAGTACACATTAAACAAAAATCGTTAGTTCTGTTCACGTACGTGAACAATTTTGGAGTTTGTCCCTTCAGAAATTTTCTTTTGGAAAGTCTGAATCGGGTGTTGAAAGTGGTGGACATACTATATGAAAATCGAACGATCTTTCCTCGTACGGAATTTTTCTTCTGATTTTCTCATAGTGTGTATTCCCCTTTACTGTAGGGAAGAATTATGTGATGACCATATCAGTGCTCTGCTCATAGGTGTGCACAGCCTATTGCATTATAGTGCACCCCAAAACTCAAACGCACATGCCCTTGTCTGCAGCCTCATCTGCATTGGGCAGTGAATGAATGGGAAGTGCTCTGTGCTGAGCAGCTTCCTGTTCATTCTCAAACTAAAGCATAGTAAACATAGTTTACTATGCTTCAGTTATGACTGAACACAGTCAGTGAGTGTGTTCACTGTGTTCATTTAGAAAAGGAAGTCGCTGGTAAATGACATATTTACTAGCCCCTTCCCCAACTCTCCACCCTGAAACATCCCCCGCAGGAGCTGGGGGGGAGAGGAGGGAAGCCAGCAGCACTGCAGGGCCAACATGGGGAAGCCCAGGGAATCGCCACTGCACGTAGTGATTGAGGTGTGCCTAGGCACACCTGGCACACCCCCTTGCGCATGCCTATTGCTCTGCAATTCTTTTAATGGCCAGTCACAGGCTGGACCAGGATGAATTGCTTATCTGTAGTATATTCTGGAAGGAGGTCCAGGACACTGCACCTGGGGCATCTGTCCCTCCTGCCCACCTCCTGTTCCAGCCCTGGTTGTATGGCAAAACTGGCCAATTAGAATAACAGCCTTTGGCAGGAATAGGGACTTTCCATTGTGAAAATGCATTAAAAGGGCAAAAAATTGCATGCTATACACAATTTTTTGTATTTAACTTTTTATGGGGCTCTGCATAATGCACACGAATGCACAAATAACACAGCGTGTTCTAGGTTTAAAAAATGCACTAAGCGGCATCGCACAGATGTGAGTTAAACACTTTAGAATTAATTGGATTTCTATCTGCTATTTATTTTAATTCAGTAAAATGTATTCATTCTACTGCAGGAAAACAAACAAGTCAATGATTCATGTTGTCAGCATTGTGTCTGTTTTCCTGCAATGAAACACATGAAAAAATTCCATTGTTTGCTTTGTGGCTATTCCACATCTATGCGTAGCAGTTACATGTTTTAAACAGGTATTTTAGGGTCCATACTGAACTACATGTGTGCATTACCACTTGCACTGCAATGCCCACTCATAGGTGAAATAGTCCCTAAGACCGCATTAATATCTGTCATTTTCGGATCTGCCCACGATCCCAAATCACACTGCAATAGCGGCAAAACGCACCACGCGTGTTTGAGTGCCATTCATTTTTAATGTCACCAAAACGCTGTGAGGTTTGGCCGCGATCAATTGCGACAAATTGCACCGAACAAAGCTCGTCGTCCAAAAAGCAGTAGGAACTTCTTTTGGGTGACAAGCTTCACTTGATGCGGTTGGCCGCGATTGCAGCGCGATGTATCGCCGCAAAACTGCTCCATGTTTAGGTGCCATTCAAAAGGAATGGCACCTAAACAAGCATTGTGCTTTTTGCCACTATTGCAGTTTGATTTGGGATTGCAGGCAGAATCGCAGCGATTCTGACTGAGATCCCAAGTAAAGTTAAAGTAAAATGTAGGCTGTCGTTGATCTTTTGAGAGTTTACTGGCTGCCATGCTTATCCATTTGCTTTGGTATTTTTTTTACACCCTAATCTAAAAAAGAAAAAGTATGCAGATCTAGAATTCTGATTTTAGTCCAAACTAACTTGTTGGACACTTACCCCAAGTCTGTAACTAACAAAGTTCTGAAGCTAGAGACAGCCAGGCAAGTAGCATTTTTAAAAAGAAGTGCATACGTTTTCCCTTGTGCGGCTTTTTTTTTTTTTTTTACATTTCTTAGTTTTAGGTGGTCTGATCCTTTAAGAAAAAAAAACATTAATGTAGCATTGCTATTTGCAGGGGTGAAGCTGGGTGAAATCCTTGTGTTAATGCTCAAAGGAATGAAGCAAGGAAAAAACACAAGCAGTAGATCCAGCATCTGTGCAGTACTGACAGCTGGCAGATGGTGTTGTATAGCTCTTTACTTTATAGGTGGCCTGCAGGAAAAGGGGAATCAGTTTTCATGAAACACTGCCTTTTACTCAAGCCATTTACTGCTCTTTTCTTTTTCAATAGTAAAGGCCTTTGGTCACAAAACATATGTTTCCTGATCTTGATAATATCCCTTTATTTTCTATACAAAATGTTGGTAAATTAAATAAGTGATACCGTGATTGGGAATTAAGTGAGTAATTGGTCACTTAGAAAGCTACAATGAACACATACCTAAATGAGCTTGAAACGTGCTTAATACAAATGTTACACTTATTATAAACCGCAAATTACGTTTTTTTTTTTTTTTTTTTTTTAAGGTAATAATACATGTGATAGCATGGGATGTATATTCCTTACATATTTTGTACATTTGCTTCCGACACTGAAATATTTTTCAGTTTTTAAATGAACAAAAAAAAACAATTTTTTGTGTAACCTGGAGCATGCTTAGTGAGCTACACTCAGATACTGTAAAGGGCCGTAGAATTAGTAGAATTCAGCCCATGTGTACAAAGTCTAGTCCGCTCGGCCGACTTCCGTCGAAAACGCATGAGGCAAAAAAAGGTCTGTCGATCAGCACAATCAGCCAATGGATGAGAGCTCTGACCAGTGTGTTCTGGCGGGGGGACCGTCCCCCTGTCAGAACACAATAGCTCAGCAGGGGAGGTTGCTGTACTAACATTGAATTGCTAGTACAGCGGCTCCTCCTGAGCTCTTCAGTTTTCTTTTGTTCAGCCCTGCTGGGTTGAAAAAAAAAAACAACTTCTAGTGTGTACTAGGCTTTAGAAACGTGTGTGGAGCTTGAGGCTGGGTTCACACTGCTGTGCGGAGCGCCTCACAACAGGGGTCCGGTGCGTCCCTGTTCTCTGTTTCAGGGAGGAATCAGGCCCGAATTTTTGGCTGGATTCATTCCTGAAATGAACCAGAAGATGCACAGGACTCTTCTGCCAGCCGCTCCGCACCATCCCGGAGCTGTGTGAACTGGCTTCTTTGAGAGCCGGTGTTCTGCCAAGAAAAGTCCCCCATCGGATAGTGTCCACCCTGTACTGCGCAGGCGCAGCGCTTGCTCAGTACGGAGGACAAAGCAGACGCCGGAAGTCTCCGAACATGAATAGCTGTTCATCAGCTGTACACGGCCATGCGCAATTAAGAGTACATTGTGCCACACGCTCCCGATGCTCGTGCAACTCTGCAAGGGGTGGGTGTAAGGGCAGATGCATACAGAAAAGGCTGCATGATGGGCAGAGCTCATACGATGGGGGTGGATTTCTCAAAGGGGCAGATACTTTGCTAAATTGCTCATCTTAGGTGGTTAAATAGGTCCAGCAAAGCCGCTCATCAACATTGCAAAATCCACCCTTCAGTTGTGAAAACACGCCCCGCAAAGATTTGCCCATTTGAGAAATCCACTCCCACGTGCATCGGGAGCCTGCGGGAGCGTGTGGCACAATGTACTCTTAATTGAGCATGCGCCGTGTGGAGCTGATGAACAGCTGTTCATGTTTGGAGACTTTCGGCATCTCCTTTGTCCTCTGTACTGCGCAAGCGCTGTGCCTGCGCAGTACAGGGCGGACACTATCCGATGGGGGACCTTTCTCGACAGGACACCGGTCACAATCTCCTGACATGCGAATTGGATGTGAACCCAGCCTAAAGGAGGTATCTTGTTGGGTGTGTCTAAGGACTATCTGCACCTGACAAAGTACATGCTTTCTTTGCCAGAGTACCACCTAGCCAGTCTGGGCAGTCAATATATGCAATCTCCTCCTAGGTGCTTTAGTTCTTCAACATGAACCTCCACTAATGACCCCACTGGACCCCAACCTGTCAGTTAGAAGATAAGTTCACTGTTTTAGAAAAATAATAAATGCATATATTTTTTCTGAAAAATAAATGTGCAGGAGGCTAGAAAGAATTGCATCTGTCATCAGTGGATCAGGGGTGCAAAGCCAGACTCCTGCATACAAACCCTGCAGATTTCAGCCTGTACCTGCATACGGGCTGTAAGTTTGAAAGCTGCGAGGCTTGTGAATAAACTACAAGGGCTCTCATCAGCACCCACGCAGTTCATTCAGAACTACAAGCCGAGGTGGCTGACAGTACTTCATCACAGAAAACTGTGAATAAATGATGCAACCGTGTGAGTGGAGCCTCGCACGCCACGTTGTTTTTGAATTGTGACAGTGGGTGCGGAGAGAAGATCCCACATCCACTGTCACACTGAGAGGAGGATCAGGGGTAGAGACAAGGGAGCTGGAGCATGTTCCAAAAGGCTAGGTTTACAATGCCGTGCGGAGCGGCTCGGAGCAGGGGTCCGGTGTGTCCCTGTTCACAGTTTCAGGTCTGATTTCAGTCTGAATTCTTGGCTGAGTTCAGACCTTAAATGGACCAGAAGACGCACAGGGCTCCTGTGCAATTCACTCTGCAGCTGTCTCGGAGCTGTGTTAATTGGCTCCATTGAGAGCCAGTCGCAGGCTCTCAATGGAGCCGGTGGGGAAACTGCATCCAATTCGCAGTAGTGTGAACCCAGCCTCAATGCTGAATTTTGCACTGACTACATATGGTAATTGTTACATTACTGATGGATTTCCTGATGTGCTGGTTTACTACAATGATGTAGAGGCCCCTTGTGATTTGAGGCCTTTCTACAGAAGCACGGTTAAACAGGCAGAATGTCCAACCCCGAGTCAGCAAAAATGTGTTAGGTAAAAAACATTTATTCACTGGAACTGCCAAGCCCCTTTCCATTGTGTTCCCAAATATTGGGTTCTTAGAAATCAAGACTTTTAGGTTCCATTTTTGTCAAATTCTGTATGCAATGTTTACCAGTTCATTTTGTTTCCCAAAAGGAGGCAATGCCTCTAAGTCCAAAAATTCAGGGGCCCAGTAAACACTGATGTGTTATGTATATGTTCCCAAATGGATGTTTATAGTGTAATATGTACATAATAAAGTGTCATGTCTCTTTCCTTCTCCCCCCCCTTTCCCCTTTTGATGAAGTCTCCAATAATAAGAAAAAATATCAAGTTCTAACCAGGTTTACTAAAAAGTATTTATGAAGGGCTGACAGAGATAGATAGACCACTTGCTGACCGCAGCATGTACATATACATCGGCAGAATGGCACGGCAGGTATGTCCCTTTGAATTTGCCGACGTGTGGTCGCGTGCGCGCGACCCTGCTGGGAGCTTCGTGAGTTGGGTTTTTTTTTGTTGTTGTTTATAGAGCAAAAAATAAAAACCGCAGAGGCAATCAAATACCACCAAAAGAAAGCTCTATTTGTGGGAAAAAAAGGACGTCAATTTTTTTTGGGAGCCACGTCGCACGACCGCGCAATTGTCAGTTAAAGCGACGCAGTGCCGAAGTGCTCTGGTCTTTGGCCAGCGAAATGGTCCAGGGCTTAAGTGGTTAAGGACTGTGTTTCAGTTAGATACATTTTGATCTAGGTCCCGGTTCCCCAATCTTTTCAGCACAAGGTCCACATTGTATATTTTAGAAATATGCGGGGGCCAAAAAAAATCAGTCACGCCCTTTTGTATCAGAATCCTCCCATCACATCTGAGTCCCCCTTTTACATCAGGAGCTTCCCCATCACACCAGAGTCCCCCTTTTACATCAGAAGCTCTCCAACACATCAGAAGCTCTCAAATCAGATCAGAGTCCCACCTTCCATCAGAGCCCCCTTTCACATCAGATCTCCCTTTCACATCATATACCCCCCCACCATTTACATAAGAAGCCCCCGTCACATCAGTGTTACTGCGGACCTTGTCAAATTTTGTAAAAGGCTGGATGTAGCCCTTGGGCTGTAGTTGTTCATGGCTATAGGATACCCCTGCGTGCTCCTCATATTACCATTGGGCTTGTACTGACAGATCCTTCTCTTATTAGTCAATTAATTACTCATTATGTATGGCAAACACATAATGTGAAACCCCTTTTGAATAAAGGTGTTAGAAGTAGAGTGTGTTTTTTGTCTTTACCCCTCTATATGCTTCCTGTTTTTGGTGACCGATCCTTCATAACTGTATCAAACACAAATCTTTAGTTGTTCGTTAATTATCTCATAACTTTGAAAAATGACAATCAAATTTGATTTTGGACAATTTTATCCAAAAATAAATAAACTGCAATCTTATGGGGAAAAAATATATTTAGACAAATAGTTTAATCAGAAGTCAAGCCAACATATTATATATCAAAAAGAAAAACTGTAACACCTGTTATAAAAAATATCTGTTACGTTCTATAAAAAAAAAAACAAAAAAAAAACCTTCTGAAATGTTATATGACTGAAGCAGCTGTATAGAGGAATATTTTTCTCTTTTCTCTTTCATTCCAGTAAAAAAGAAACAATTTCTAAGAGACGCACATTAAAGGCTCATCCCTCAGTTACATAGAATTCTATAATGGTCACAACCTCCCATATTGTCCTAACTTTGAAGTACAAAGGATTAAACACTCAAGAAGGAATGTCACCTGATGAGCTTCTTGATATATGAGAAGACAACAGGTACAAATGTATGTAAATCCCTCACTCAGCGCAGATCAAATAGTAACACTATTATGCATATTGGGCATGTTGTGTTTGATCGGGAGGCACTTCAGTAAAGACTTACATCTCCGTTAAGATTTCCAATGTTTGCTTTTCTAATGAAGTGTTTTCTATAGTTCAATAAATACAAATAAATATTTTCATTTTCCCTTCTTATCTTTTCTTTGATCTCGGTTGTAGGTATTTTACATACAGACAATTTAACCTTAGCTGCCAGTATTAAATACAGTTGTGCTCATAAGTTTACACACCCTGGCAGAATTTATGATTTCTTGGCCATTTTTCTGAGAATATGAATAACACAAAAACTTTTCTTTCACTTATGGTTAGTGTTTGGCTGAAGCCATTTATTATCAATCAACTGTGTTTTCTCTGTTTAAATCATAATGGCAACAGAAACTAGCCAAATGACCCTGATCAAAAGTTTACATACCCCAGTTCTTAGTACTGTGTATTGCCCCCTTTAACATCAATGACAGCTTGAAGTCTTTTGTGGTATTTGTGGACGAGGCTCTTTATCTTCTCAGATGGTAAAGCTGCCCATTCCTCTTGGCAAAAAGCCTCCAGTTCCTGTAAAGTCTTGGGCTGTCTTGCATGAACTGCACGTTTGAGATCTCCCCAGAGTGGCTCAATGATATTGAGGTCAGGAGACTGAGATGGCCACTCCAGAACCTTCACTTTATTCTGCTGTAGCCAATGACAGGTTGACTTGGCCTTGTGTTTTGGATCATTGTCATGTTGGAATGACCAAGTACGTCCCATGTGCATCTTCCTGGCTGATGAATGCAAATGTTCCTCCAGTATTTTTTGATAACATACTGCATTCATCTTGCCATCAATTTTGACCAAATTTCCTGTGCCTTTGTAGCTCACACATCCCCAAAACATCAGCGATCCACCTCCGTGTTTCACAGTAGGAATGGTGTACCTTTCATCATAGGCCTTGTTGACTCCTCTCCAAATGTAACGTTTATGGTTGTGGCCAAAAAGCTCAAATTTGGTCTCATCACTCCAAATGACTTTGTGCCAGAAAGTTTGAGGCTTGTCTCTATGCTGTTTAGCGTATTGTAAGTGGGATACTTTGTGGCATTTGCCTCCTTATTGTGCATCTTGAAACAGTCACACCACATGTTTTCAGAGAGTCCTGTACTTCACCTGAAGTTATTTGTGGTTTTTTGTTTGCATCCCAAACAATTTTCCTGGCAGTTGTGGCTGAAATTTTAGTTGGTCTACCTGACCGTGGTTTGGTTTCAACAGAACCCCTCATTTTCCACTTCTTGATTAGAGTTTGAACACTGCTGATTGGCATTCTCAATTCCTTGGATATCTTTTTATATCACTTTCCTGTTTTATACACTTCAACTACCTTTTCCCGCAGATCCTTTGACAATTCTTTTGCTTTCCCCATGACTCAGAATACAGAAACATCAGTGCAGCACTGGATGAAAGATGCAAGGGTCTGTCATGAGTCAAGACACTCATTGACCTTTTATACACACACACTAATTACAAGCAAACAGATCACAGGTGAGGATGGTTACCTTTAATAGCCATTCAAACCCCTTTGTGTCAACTTGTGTGCATGTTATCAGGCCAAAATCACCAGGGTATGTAAACTTTTGATCAGGGTCATTTGGGTAGTTTCTGTTGTGATTATGATTTAAAAAGAGTAAACACAGTTGATTGATAATAAATGGCTTCAGGTAAACACTAACCATGAGTGAAAGAAATGTTTTTGTGTTATTCATATTCTCTGAAAAATGGTAAAGAAATCATAAACTCTGCCAGGGTATGTAAACTTATGAGCACAACTATACATTTCTATCTGTTACCATAGAAGAAATGCTTCAAGTACAACCAAGGATAGTAACCAACTTAGGCAGGCGATACATGCATTTTTTTTTATTCAACCAGCAGATTTAATGAAAAAAAATGTGCCAATTTCCCCATCCACACTTTTAAGGTGGATGGGGGAATCACCTCCGCTGTGCTATTGTGTTCTGATGGCAGGGAACCTTCCCTGCTGTCAGAACACAATGATCAGTATTGCTGGCTATATCCGGCAGCCAGCCGTCACAACATGATGATCAGTGTTGCCGGCTATAGCCAGAAGCCCACCATCAGAACATAATGATCAGTGTTGCTTGCTATATCCGGGAGCCTGCCGTCAGAACACAATGATCAGTGTTGCCTGCTATATCCGGGAGCCCGCCGTCAGAACACAATGATCAGTGTTGCCTGTTATGACCGGGAGCCCGCCGTCAGAACACGATGAACGGTGTTGCCGGATATAGCCAGAAGCCCACTGTCAGAGCACAATGATCAGTGTTTCCGGGTACATCCAGAAGCCCACCGTCAGAACACAATGATCAGTGTTTCCGGCTACAGCCAGCAGCCCACCTTTATAACACCGTGATCAGTGTTGTCTGCTGAAGCCGGCAGCCCGTTATCAGAAAACAATGATCAGTGTTGCCAGCTATAGCTGGTGGCACTGATCATTCTGAAAAAACCCGACAGGGTGGTTGTACAGAAGTCAGACTTTCTAGCAAATTCAAACACACATTGCCAGTGAATACAAGTAATTTATGGAAAGAAAAACTGCAAATAAGCATGTAAAGAATATATATGGCCAAAGCGTTTTTAGCCATAATTCTCTTCTGGGTCACAGGAGTGTTATTTCTACAACCCTGTGACCCAGAATCAGCTGACAGCTAAAGCTCGCTGTCGGCTGATGTCACAAAGCTGGTCCAGGCTCTTTAAAGATGTCAACTGTAATGTCGGAATCCACTCAGATGCCTGACTGGCAGCTGGCTCAGCCTGTCCACACACTGCCGCACTGCCCATCAACAGCCCAGTACCCCTCCAGCCTGTGACCACTGGGAGTGCACAGCAGAAAGCAGTAACTGACAGTCACCACTTTCTGCTCAGTGAAGACCAAGCAGTGAGAGATCAGTCTTAGGGCCAGCGGGAGGCAGCTGCAGCATTTTTTTTATATCCCACACTCCTCCTTTTAAATACTTAATTGAACCCCTTCTCGCCGCCACCTCCCAGACCTTCAATAATTTCTCAATGTTGGCAGGCAGATGCAGCCAATCCGATCATGTGATCAATGAATGATCAGAAAGCTCCTGATTGCAAGTATGCATCGGAAGCTTTATGGTATCTGCCAGTTACTGTGCCGAGTGCATTCTGGGAGCATGCACTGAGCACAATAATGTGCTTACATAGGGCTGCATTTATGCGGGATCTTGGCATTAAAGCCCACCTGCCAAGAGGCCACATATATGCGTATAGCCAGATGGGAAGTGGTTAAAATACTTTTTCAGTACTTCCACCTGCAATGTTGGTGACAGGGCCCATTAAAGTTTAAACTAGAGGACTAAAACTAGAAATAGAACTTATTGGGTATTTTCCTAAAATTTATGAAAGATCTGTCAATGTATTTATCAAATTGACATTAAATAATACCCACGTTCTCCCAAAAACATCTATACATATCCACCACTTAATGGCCCTGTAAGCTATTTTTCATGAAATTGTGGGGAAGATTTACTAAAACTGGTGCACTCAGAATCTGGTGAGCTGAGCATAGTAGCCAATCAGCTTTTAACTTTAGCTTGTTAAATTAAGCTTTGACAATAAAACCTGGAAGCTGATTGGTTTCTGTACAGAGCTGCACCAGATTTTGCACCATGCACTTTTAGTAAATAACCCCCTGTATGTTTTCTGCCTCATTGTAACATTCTCCATGAGCTCCCAAATATCTTCTTATCCCCCTCACTTCTGTTTGCTTAGAATGAGCTGTACGTGTTAGTTGCAGTCATGTGCACTACTTCAAGCACACTAAAATTCCCATAGTCCATAGTTCTTGGGAGCGAGCAAGCGAGAGTGGCTACATTCCTACATACAGTGGGCCCATGAAGAAGGAAGGTAGCCACCCTGTAACAGGAATTTGGATCACAGCAATAAAAAAAAGGCATTCGGAATTTGGAGGAGGCTGAGAGCCCTAAAAGGTCATTTTTGAGTTAAGAATACATACTTGAATAGAATATATTTTTTTAAACCAGAGTTTAGTGCAAATATTGTAAATGACTGTTCTCCAGTCTTTATTAAAGCACTTGGCACCTTTTACAGTATAATACAGACAACATCAGCATTGTAACCACGGCTCTTTTCTTCTGCCAGCCATAATATACTAAGTATGGTTTTGATAAAACCTCAAGTTTGTGTTTTCTAGGCTATTTATTTTTTCCTTACTTTTTAATTTCTTTGTTAAAATACCATACAAGGGAAAAAAAGCACCACCATACAAGACCCCTTTTTTACCACGTCTGCGCATTACACATAAAACAAAGAGTCACCCAAGTTTTCCCCTCTGAAAAACTAATTGAAACTTTGCTGCCCCTGCACTATACTTGAAATGATGCTGATTTATCTGAATCCAAAGCCTAGGAATATTTCAGGCCGACTTTGATGTTAGTTTGTAGGAAGATGCATAAGAATAACCACTTCAATTACATGTTCTGCTTAAAATAGAAACAACGTTTGTATGTCAAAAGCTGCTTCCAATTTTACAAGCGATGTAAAAAGCCAGTAAGTGATTCAGGAATGTCGCAGAGCCACATCACAAAGACAAAAACGGGATAGGCAGGAGGCAAGATTTCTATATATGCAACTGTTCTACACTCCTGAACTGGGCTGAACCACACACCTAGTGCCAGCAATGTAAGGGTGAACTATGCAAACACGTGATGGATTCAGCAATCGGAACTGAAGGCTTCTTTTTTAAACTATGCTACAGTAGATATAAAAACTCGTATGCCCTTGTGTGCCTCCAGAGTTAGGGCTTTTCCATTACCTCATTCGCACTTATAGCTGGGAACTGCAAAAAAGAGCTGCTGCAAGCAGTTTAATATATTGTAGTTGACACTACATTGGTTCCATATACTAATCTTATTATGGCTCTGTAATCCCTAAACTTAAAGTAAAGTAGTGGTCTCAGCGGGGGGGTATCAATAGTTTCAAGAAACTATTAGATAAGTACCAGAACGACCGCAACATACAGGGATATACAATGTAATACTGACATATAATCACACACATAGGTTGGACTTGATGGACTTGTGTCTTTTTTCGACCTCACCTACTATGTAACTATGTAAAGTAGAACTCAAGCCAAATTTTTGTTTTTTATAAAGATGTGTGTGTGGGGTTGCTCCCTCTTGCCTCTATGTTGCTTCAGACTGCTTTGTGGACAAAGACAACTGTGCAGCCCACCCTCAGGGGTCACGGAAGGATGGGGATCTTCTTGCCAGATAGGGTCTGGCCTTCATTGGATGTAGGGTCTCGGCAGGGAGGTCAGCAGGGGACAAGGCCCTCTCTTTCCCCTGTACATACTCCAATGAAAACAAAGAGAGGGCACACCAGCCTAGTGCATTATCTTTGTAGAACATTTATTCATAAAAAGTCGACAATTTTTAAACTTCAGAATACAAATGTATGTTAGCTTGTCAACAAATTCCAAATCTAGAGAAGTGAGGTCGAATGCACCTACTCTCAGGAAGAAGACAGACTGGTCTAGTATGGCTAACATGTTTCTAGGAGAGTCCCCTCTTTATCAGAGCTAACTAGTAGACTGCCTAAAGCATGGCTTATATACCAAAGGGGTCTTTTATCAAGAGGTATATAAGTCAAGCGTTAGGCAGTCTACTTAAAGTGTAATGCCACGTACACACGAGCAGATTTCTCGTCGGAAAAAGATATGACGGCTTTTCTGACGGATTCTGCTCAAGTTTGCCTCGCATACACACGGTCACGCAAAAGTTCGCTGAAATTACGACCGTCAAGAACGCGGTGACGTACAACACTACGACAAGCCGATAAAATGAAGTTCAATGCTTCCGAGCATGCGTCAAATTGTTTCCGAGCATGCGTAGGGACTTTGCACGTCGGAATTGCCACAGACGATCACATTTTCGGATAGGAACTTTTCCCGACTGAAAAATTGAGAGCATGCTCTCAATCTTTTGCTGGCTGGAATTCCGCCAGCAAAAGACCGATGGAGCATACACACGGTCACATTTTCTGACAAAAAACTCTTATCTGTCTTTTGCGGGCAGAAATTCCGACTGTGTGTACGCGGCATAACTAAACCCAGGACCCTGCATTCACTATATCTGATCTCCCACAGCACACAGAACATGGAAATGCAGTTATTTTTAGTAAATATAAACTGCTAAATACCCTTTCTCATCAGTAGTATATAGCAGTCTTGTGACTTCTATCAGTGTCTGGTTAAAGCTTGTAGGAGGAGTTTTCATTCTACTCTGACTATCCTATGAGGCTGCAGGACCCCTGACCCTCTGTCTGGACAGTGCTGATTGGCCCTGTGCTGATCACATGCATCCTCCCAAGAAAAAAAAAACTCTCTAGCAATACACACAATTAAACATAAAATTATCAGAAATTTGTGCTTAAAGTAGAACTATAGGCAACACTTTTTTAAAAATTTTGGATAGAGTAAGTGAGGGTTATAGCCCCTGTCAGTTTATTTTTTACCATCTCTGTCCCATTGCAGAGATTTCCTTTCACTTCCTGCCCCATAACCAAACAGGAAGTAAAAGGAAACCTAAGCAAATTAAGGGAATCCATTGCTCCCCCCCCCCAGGCCCTTAGAACTAGTGTCCCCACTCGAAAATTTCAGGGCGGGTCTTAAACAGCAAGGGGTGTGGCCTTGACAGGAAGGAGTGGGTCATAATTAAATTAGGGGGTGCACGAGTTTAGTCAGGCCTAGGGCAGCACAAAACCTAAATACACTACTGGGGGAATCCCTCTTGCAGTGCTGCAGTGTTGTGCCAGTGGGAAGCCTTCCCCACTGGCAAAATGATCACTGTTGGCTGCTATAGCTGCTGGCAGTGATCGGGTAAAAAAAAAAAACAGACAGGCTGATTGTTCTGAAGTTGACTGATGGATGGCCGGCTATGTCTATGGCTGGCTTAAAGAGGAAGTAAACTTCCAGCTTTAAGTTTTACCTATAGATAAGCCTATATTAAGGCTTACCTATAGGTAGTGTAAATATCTCCTAAACATGCACCGTTTAGGAGATATTTACTGTCCTAGCAGCCAGTTACGTCACTGGCACATGTGCTCTGAAGGAATGGCCGCCCGTGCCGTATCTTCAGAGCAGTGTGCCGTGACTGGCAGCTCCCCTGTGCATACGCAGGAGTGATGTCATCGCGGCTCTGGCAAGTCACAGAGCCGGAGTCGTGAACCCGGAAGGAAGACCGGGTATAGATGGACGCTGTCTCCAGCGATGACATTACATTGCTGGAAGGTTTCATTTTCAGGTAAGTTTCACATAATGTGCTAGAATGCATCACATACTAACACATTTTGCCTTTGCCTTGCAGGTAAGGCAACAAAATGAGTAAATGAGGAAAGCTTTACTTTGAAAAGAATGCCCAATTACATGCAAGGAAAATAAAAAAGCAGTTTTGCATGCACATAATTGGATGATGGAAATCAGCAGAGTTTCTGCTCATTTCCTAAGCAGTGGAGCAACTGTTCCTGCAGAATGCAACTGCACTTTGAAAAGTGCACAGCCTAATGCCTTTAGTAAATCAACCCCGATATCCCTGATATCCCTACTATGTAGAGGTGTTACCCATTAAACAGTACTCTTGTTTAATGGAAAGCAATTCCACTTTTCCTTTTTCCTGCCGTTCCTGTGCACGGTATATAAAACGACCTTTACTTACATAAACTGCATATTAATAAAATACTGTGACAATGCAGCGTTTTTGCAGTGTTTTTGAGCAGTGTTTTTGCAGCGTTTTTACAGCGTTTTTGCGGAGTTCTTGCCGCGTTTTGCGTTTTTTTTTTTTTTTCCAGTTTTTTTTTAGACTGTATACAGTCTAAAAAAAACAAAACAAAAAAACCCGCCAAAAACGCAAAACGTATCAAAAACGCTGCAAAAACGCTGTAAAAATGCTGCACTTGCGTTTTTGATGCTGGTCCATTGAATTCTATTACATGCAAAACGCTGCATTTTGCATGAAAAAAAAGTCCCTGACCCTTTCCAAAAACGCAGAGGTACAAAAAGGCATTGATGTGAACATGTTCCATAGGAACCCATGTTAAAAATTTCCCATGCATTTCTGCAAAATGCAAAATGCATCAAAAAACGCGCTAGTGTGAATGGAGCCTAAAGATGTGTATTGAAAATGCACCTGCAATATGCAAACTGCAACAGTTTTCAGTTTTCAGTTTTGCAGAAACACACTACAGTCCATTTAACATGGTTTCCTATGGATGTAGTTCACATCTATGCATTTTATGGAAAGGGCCATGGACTTTTTTCCTGGTTTTTGGTTCCATGTATTGAAAAACGCAAAATGCAACTGAAATATGCAAACTGCAACCTGCATAGGTGTGAATCAAGCCTAAGGCCTGATTCACACCTATGCATTTTTAGTGCTTTTTGCATTTTGCAGATTTGCACTACAGTCCATGTAACATGGTTTCCTATGAAACACGTTCTGTAGTGCAAATCTGCAAAATGCAAAAAGCACTAAAAATGCATAGGTGTGAATCAGGCCTTAGGCCCTCACACCTATGAATTTTTAGTGCTTAAGGCTCCATTCACACTAGCGCGTTTTTTGATGCATTTTGCATTTTGCAGAAATGCATGGGAAATTTTTAACATGGGTTCCTATGCAACATGTTCACATCAATGCCTTTTTGTACCTCTGCGTTTTTGGAAAGGGTCAGGGACTTTTTTTCATGCAAAATGCAGCGTTTTGCATGTAATAGAATTTAATGGACCAGCATCAAAAACGCAATGCAGCATTTTTTGCAGCGTTTTTACAGCGTTTTTTCAGCGTTTTTGATGCGTTTAGCATTTTTGGTGTTTTTTTGTTTTTTTTTTAGACTGTATACAGTCTAAAAAAACTGTACAAAAAAAAAAACGCAAAACGCCGCAAAAACTCTGTAAAAAGGCTGCAAAAACGCTGCTCAAAAACGTGGCAAGCACCACAAAAAAAACTCCAAAAACGCTCAAAAGCAACATGCATAGATGTGAATCGAGCCTTAGGCTTGATTCACACCAATGCGTTTTTTGATGCATTTTTCTTTTTGCAGAAATGCAGGGAAATTTTTTAACATGGGTTCCCAGGGCCATCTTTAATATTGATTGGACCCTGGGCAAAACTTTTCTTGGGGCCCCCCCCCCCCCCCATGAAGTTTCGCTCTCCACCTGCTCTGAGACATACAATAAATAGCAGCTGGACTTAAAACTTAAAAAATCAGTTTACTGAATCAGATGAGGAAGCAATTGCGATTGGTTGCCAGAGGTTACAGTGTATCATTACCGCTCAGTGACTGGTTGCTAGAGGTTACAGCACACATTACGGCTCACTGATTAGTTGCTAGAGGTTAAAGCACATGATTTCTGCTTGTTGATTGGCTGCTAGAGATTACTGTGTGCCGCTATTTACATATGAATGCTGCCTCTATTTACATATGAATGCCGGTAATGTACTTGCAAACACAGGGTCTGCAGGTGAGTCATCTGTACACAACAATAGGGCAGAGCTGGGCAGCATTAGTAGCCGCACTTCACACTGAGATATTGGCACACAGCACGGGACTAAAACCTTAAGGGACGAGGGAATTTAAACCAGGATAGTTGGCAAATATGAGGCAGCTGCTTTGGGCCCCACAACAATGACAGGGCCCTGGGCAGCTGCCCCTTTTGCCCTGCCTTAAAAACGGCCCTGTGGGTTCCTATGGAACACGTTCAGATCAATGCATTTTTGTGCCTCTGCGTTTTTGGAAAGGGTCAGGGACTTTTTTCCTGCAAAATGCAGCGTTTTGCATGCAATAGAATTCAATGGACCCGCATCCAAAATGCAAGTTCGGTGTGACGTCACAGACCCATCATGCTCCGGGCTAGAAGACAGGGACAGAGCGTAGGCTCCATTCACACCATGGCGTTCTGTTTTGCGAGCTACGATTTGGTGGCATTCAAAATAGCGGGGGTCACAAGGGCTTCCTGCGATTTGCAGCATTTCCGAATTGTGTGCAGAATCGCGGCGATTCCGCCCTCAAAACAGAATGCCATGATGTGAATAGAGCCTTAAGAGGAACTGCCTCAACAAGGACCTTCATGACAGGCTCACCTAGCTGCTTATTTAAAAAAATGTAAAATGACTTTTAAAATGCAATTAAGATGTTAAAGCTTATATGAGATGTAGGTGATTGGGTTTACAATACTTTAAGAAGATATAGGTGCTATTGGAGCAGTAATCGTATATTTGTAGACAAGTAAACTATTTATTTTTTAACACGTTTTGCAATGTGTCTTCTCAGTATAAGGACTCCCCCTAGTGGATTTCTTGATGTGTGTTTCAATAAATAAGTGTTATGATATAAATGTTACAAACTTACAAAACATGCCATATGCTCTTTCTACAAATCTTGTTCTCCCCGTCTGCATTGTGAAGAACTTTGCTAAAATTTCCAGTGTGGTAATAAAGCCTGGGACATTAGAAAATAAACTTCATTTCAAGAAGGGTTTTTTCGGTTTTCCTGTCGGAATAAACTCTGAAGGTTTTTCTGACGGAGTTCCGATGGAATTCTGCTCAAGCTGTCTTGCATACACAAGGTCACACCAAATTCCGACCGTCCAGAACGCGCTGACGTACAACACGTAGGACGGGACTAGAAAACGGAAGTTCAATAGCCAGTAACCAATAGCTTCTGTCTTGTACTTGCTTCAGAGCATGCGTCGTTTTTGGTACGTCGGAACAGCATACAGACGAGCGGTTTTCCTGATAGTAATTGGTTCCATCAGAAAAATTTAGAACAGGTTCTCTTTCTAGGTCCGTCAGAATTTTCGACGTAAAAAGTCAGATGGGGCATACACACGATCGGAATATACGATGAAAAGCTCCCATCTGACTTTTTCTGTGGGACATTCCGCTCGTGTGTACGCAGCATAACACATTGTGGTGCATTGTAAAAAAGTCATACAATTACATACAATTGTGGAGCAAGGCCCTTTTTCCCCGTTTTGTCATTTAAGCATTTTGAAGTGGAGCCCTTCTATATTGCAATTCTTTAACATATGCATTCTGGTATGAAAGAGATCTTATGCCTTAGCTACATGGGAACGTTTTACTCCTGTCCAAGCATGAGTTTAGCGACTTGCTCAAAGTCGCATCATTTGTACTTGATTTTAATATCCTGCAAAGCATAAATTGATTTAGAATCAGTGAGCTCATTAAATGTACTTGCAAAGTTTCCCCAGCTGGTCCCCCCCATCACCACATGTCCCCTGCAGTTCTGCGATTGGCGTCACAAGCCACGGGGAAACCTCAGGAAAGACAATGGAAATGTATCCCTGCTACATTGGAAGAAGATTCTGTTCTAGTCAGCTCTGCATAAACATTGCTCTCCGGATCTAAAATAAAATCAGTCTTAGATCTACTGATTCATCCTCCGTTTTGCACACACCATGCCCACCTGCACCATTAAAATACTTACCTATTAGGGGGTCCCATCAGCAACTGTCTTCTTATCCAATTATGCCTTTTCAGTGCAGCCAATTCTCTTTACACATACCCATGGAGAACAGACAGATGTGGACATGACTACGACCCGCACCGGCTGTTAGGTGACTATTTGTGACTTAGAAAGTATTGAAATGGGTTTTTCAGCATAATAGCCAGGCAAGTAGCATTTTAGGTAGGCGTTTGGCAGTGCCAGTCCTCATGTCATGAACAATTTGATTTTCATTCTCCATTCTAAAACAATATCTGTGGTTACATTGCACATTAGTAGCAGGCACTGGTAGCCATGCCGCTGACGTCAGTGTATATTTGGCCTATGGCCTATTATTGCAGATCTCATAGGTAAATGAGTATGGAAGCTCACATTACTGATAACAAGCTGTTTTATTTTTTACTTTTTTTCTCATGGACTCTCTTCATTCTCTATTTTATTTCTCTAATTTACACACGGTGCAGCTGGTATATGTGTTTTGTGTTTGTGTCTTTTGTTACATGACCTTCTTCTAGTTGTTTTGTGATTTGGCAGTTATCTTTTTATATTAAAACCCAGTAAAAAATGGAGACAGGAAATGCTGATTGTAGTACCTAAAATCAGGGCCATGACATTACTCCAATACATTTTGTATATGATCACTCTTTCACTGCATGATGACTTCTGATCCTTTATAGCATGTGATTCAAACATTATCAGGTTCTTGTGTAGCCTTGGTTCAGCTTCTTCTTTTATCACCATACAATATCCAGTATGGTTCTTTTGGAAGCTAAATGAAAACTTAAGCCTGGTACACACTGTGAGACCGCTGATGGGATGCCGGTTGGCAGACCTTTTTTGGTCATGCCCCTTTGACAGAAGCTGGCCGAGCGACTGGCTTCTGTCGGACCGACTGCCATACACATAGGCCGAATGTTGGCCACTTTCTATTGAACCGGCCGATGCCGTCTGACTTTCGGCCCATGTATGCTAGGCTTTAGTGGGAGCCAGTGGTGTCCACATATGCCAATTGCAAGAAAACCTCCACATATATTGTACATTAAATTCAAATTCACATAAATATAATGTAATGCCGGGCTTGACAAATTTTCTTTAAATCTAGGAGCCAGCTAAAAAAGTTAGGAACCATTTTTTTTAAAACTAAAGCTTTATTTTCAATGTCAAAACCCTTTCTTTTATGTAGCTCTGATGTGTATCTTTATAGATGCACGACACAGGTTTACACAGTTATGCCTCTCAGCTTTTGCCTATTAACCTGCTTAGGATCCCTAAGAACTTTAGCACATTTAAAATCGTAATAAGTGAGTGATAGTTTCCAGTCTCTGACTATCCCTCACTGCTATTACAGTTTTAAATGTACTAAGTGCTTAAGGATCCTAAGCAGGTTAAAAGGCAAAAGCTGAGAGGCATAACTGTGTAAACCTGTGTCGTGCATTTATAAAGATACACATCAGAGCTACATAAAAGAAAGGGTTTTGTCATTGAAAATAAAGCTTTGTGAATTAAAAAAAAAACTGGCTTCTAACCTTTTTCATCCACAGAGTCCGCAGAGCCCCCCTTACATCAAAGTCCACAGAGCCCCGCTTACATCAGAGTTTGCAGAATTTCCACTTACACTGTAAGGGAATGTAAAGGGGAACCCTTATTTAAGGGGGGCTCTAATGTAAGGGGGAATGACCCCTTACATCAGAGTGCAATATGGCTGCAAAGGGTGGGCCAACTCAATATTGAACCCTACAGGTTCTTCTTGCTCCACTGTACAATAAATGTTTTGAACTTAATACTGTATAAATAATTTGATTTGATGGCTTCAAAAAGACAACTCTTTTCATTGATCTGCTTACAACTCTGCTGTATGTGTTAATCATTATTTTCAGTTCTCTTTCATTGGGTTTCTGTAGTGAGACTTACAACTGCTTTGGAATGTCAACGTTCACCTTTTCTATTATGCTATCAATACCTTCCACATTGTACGAAGAGCCTGTGGATGCAGTTAAAGCCAAATTGGAAAGCTATTTTAACCACTTCAGCTCCGGAAGATTTACCCACCCTTCATGAACAGGCCATTTTTTGTGATATAGCAATGCGTTAACCGACAATTACGCGGTCATGCGACACTGTACCCAAATAAATTGTTTGCCCTTTTTTTCCCCAGAAATAAAGCTTTATTTTGGTGGTATTTGATCACCAATGGTTTTTAAATTGTTGGCGCTATAAACAAAAAAAGACAGACAATTTTGAATGAAAACAATATTGTTTTACTTTCTGCTATAAAACATATCTAATAAAAAAAAAAATGTAATCTAATTTCTTCATCAATTTAGACCAATATGTATTCTGCTACATATTTTTGGTAAAAATATCCCAGTAAGGGTTTGCATAAAGGTTATAGTGCCTACAAACTATGGTACATATATATGGAATTTGTATTTTTAAAAATTTTTACTAGTAATGGTGGCAATCAGCGGCTTAAAGTGAGACTGCGATTTTGCGGCAGACAAATTGGACACTAACTGACACTTTTGACACTTTTTGGGTACCAGTGACACTAACACAGTGATCAGTGCTAAAAATATGCACTGTACCAATGACAGTGGCTGGGAAGGAGTTAACATCAGCAGTGATCAAAGGGTTAACTTTGTTCATAGCCAGTGCTTTTGTTCAGTGTGGGAAGTGTTTTTACTAAGGGAAGACATGGATCCTTGTCTCTGCTTTTTAGGAACACAGGATCTACTGTATGCCTTTCCTATTGACAGAATGGCAATCTGCCTTGTTTACATAGGCAGACTGCCGTTCTGCCTCTGCACCGAATGATCAGTGGGTGCCAGTGGACATAGAATCTGCAGTATGCAGCAGAAGCAAGCAGCCGGAAACGCACATTTGCTTCCGCTACCCGGAAGTGTGGGATCATGTATATATATATATATATATATATATATATATATATATATATATATATATATATGTGATCGGGAGTACAGCCGCCACCCTGTAGCAGTAAAACTGCTATAGGGTGGCCGTGATGTGGTTAAATCATAGAACCATGTGCAGATAACATCCCCAGAAAATTCTCTGTAGCCAACACCTATGTCAGGCCAGTGTCTGAGCTGGTGTCCTTATCTTCCAAGGAAGCCATTTTTTTATAATCTTGCATAGGGACAACTTAGCGTTTAGGCCTAGACTTCTTGTTTTCAAAAAAGGTAGTACCTATATTTTTATTGCTGCCCCTGTCCATGTTTGCTTTACCAAGGCAGGAAGTAAAAAAATATGAAATTATGAAAAAAAAAAAATAGAAAATAGAAAAAAAAAAAAAAAAAAAACATTTAAAAGTCCAATACCTCAACGTGCAGAACCTTGCAATGTAAAAGCCAGATGTAGCAAAAAGTTTTTTTTGTTTTGTTTTTTTTTGCTAGAGTGGGGCATTTTGGGCTCTGTCTGTAATGGTGGCAGTAGATTCCTCAAACTTTTCTCCTTATATAAGAAAGGGATGAAATGTCACCCATGAAGCCTCCTTAAAAATGCCCTCCTCCTTACTGGCAGCATCCAACACTCCTCTCCCCTCCTAACTGCCAGCACCATCTAATATTCCTCCTTTGCCTCCTGCTATCTCATGGCATTCCACATGCTGGTGGAGGACAGGGAATGGCATTCTTTGCAAAATGATGGCATTAGCTTGACCTTCTGGGCCACATTAGCAGTTAAAATTAAATAAATAAATAATAGCTGCTATGTGCCCATGAGATGGAGGAGGATGAGAAGGGTGCATTAGGAGTCCAAAAAATGACTGATATGCACCCTTGAAGAGGAAGAGGAAAAGGAGCATTACAGCATTATGCGCCCTTGAGGGAACCTTTCAGGAGAATTAGGAAAATTACATATAAGGAGCACTGTAAGACTAGGTTCACACTTGTGCATCTGTGATTTGATCTGATTTTTCATACTACTGCATTTTGACTCATCCCTGCTGTCACATTGGTTGTTAAAGAGCCAGCACCTGCCGGTGTCCTAACAACCAGTGACTCATCTTGGGAATCCCACATCTAAAAGCAGAGATAAGTCAGTGGATTTTAGGACACCAGTGGATGCTGGTTTCTTAACAACCAAGCAAATGTTAAAAAACACACCAAAAAAAATACATATGTACATGCGTTTTAGTACATACATATGTACATTCCAGTCTTTGGGGCACAAAATTGTGCGCATTGCACTAAAGTTGCACAGGTACCTTCCCCAACTTGCACCGCAGTTGCGTTAGATGGATGTGACATGCATTGTCATGCAATTGTGTGTGACTCAAGACGCATCTTAAGTGTGAAACAGGCCTAAAAAAAAGTGGCGGTTACGTGCCCTTGAGTGCATTTTGCTGCTGACTTGTTTCAATGAGATGCTGCTCCCAAAAAGCTCTGTGGTGCAGAGTCATATTTTTCTTTATGCATGTGGTACACAAAAGACTAGTACTTTTACCAAAGATGATATACTTCAAGCAAAGGCTGAAGACCACAATGGTGCGGTCAGCAGCAAATATGTTAGAAAAGTCTGAAACAACAGACCTTTTTCTATTTCCTCCATATTCAAGTGCTCATATACTGTCCTAATGCTAAACATTTGCTACCAAATACATTCTAGTCTACATTTTGAAAAATGTGTGGAATAATTGGGGAAACTGGATAATGAGAATAAACTTTCCTATAGCTTTTAAATCTGTGTTGGCTCCTAATTCTACCATTCATATCAGGCCTATTACTGCTGGATACAAAAATCTAACTACCCAATAAAAGTTTTTTTCCCAAGTTGTAATTTATCAGCTTGGGTGCTGCTGTATTTAAGCCAAGCAATAATGTAACAGTGAAAAAATGAATTACATATGTTGCTGATGTTGTCTGTGAGAATTTTACTCTTTTTGGGGAAAAAAAATAGCAAAAAAAAAAAAAATAATACAGGCATACCCCACTTTTAAGTACACAATGGGGTTTATTTACTATCACCGGAGAGTGCAAAGTCAGGCTCACTTTTGCATAGAAACCAATGAGCTTCCAGGTTTTATCACCAAAGCTTAACTGAGCAAGCTGAGGTTAGAAGCTGATTGGTTTCTATACAGAAGTGAGCCTGATTTTGCACTCTCCAGCGATAGTAAATAAACCCCCATAGTGTTCTTAAAAGTGGGGTATGCCTGTATAGTGTATACAATTGTGACACAAGTCATATTGTAATTGATATTAAACATTACCTTTCCTTTTCAGTCTTCAGCTGCTGTAATTTTCTGAAAATGCAATGCAATATGGCTACCTGGAGGTATTCTGTACACAGAACGCCCCCCAGAAACATAACGTGTACCCCCAGAAACATAATGTGTACAGAACGCCGCCCAGAAACATCCAGAAACATCATTTCCTGCTTGAGTGCTTGGCTGACTGATTTTCCCAGAAGTCTACACTAAGATACAAGTCAGATTTCAGGCATCAACAAGTAAAAGGATTGATCCGGCAACTCTGTAGTCCATATAGAGATTTTAATGGTTGGTTACAAAAAGTGACAAGCAAAACAGCTGATGCGTTTCTAGTGCTACGGCTAAGCCTGTTGCCGAAACGCGTCAGCTGTTTTGCTTGTCACTTTTTGTAACCGACCATTAAAATCGCTATATGGGCTACAGAGTTGCCGGCTCAATCCTTTTACTTGTTTCCTTTGTAGTGTGTAAGGACACACTGAGCCTGAGCACCTGAAAGAGGATCTTGCAAAGTGGACTGGGAGTTCCCTGTTGTGTGCGCTGTCTCTCTTCAAACGTACCTGATAAATTTCAGGCATCCCCGGCACCAAAAATGTCATTTTTGGTGAGATACTTCCAGTAGGAACACGTCTAAAGGGATGCAGACCCAGCAGCTTTCCTCATTAGTGCCCTGCAGCTGCTGCAGCTGACTGATAATTAGCAAACCATTCCCATTAGATTCACTTTCCCACATGGATACAGACAAACACACAGGGATTTCTTCAGAATAACAAAAGGTAGGAATCTTCTACAAAGTTTGATATAATCCTTGCAATGTACATAGATCACCCAGAGGAGGGAGGATTTTTTATCAACAAAAGTAGAGTTACTCTTTAAAGAAATTGTGTTTTCTTAAGCTCGTACACACGATCGTTTTTTCCGCAAACAAAACCGTGGACTTTTGTCCGAAGGGCGTTGGCCCAAACTTGTCTTGCATACACACGGTACACAATTGTTGGCCAACAATCACGAACGTAGTGAAGTACTACTTTGTTTTTCAGCTCTTTAGCGCCACCCTTTGGGCTCCTTCTGCTAATTTTGTGTTAGTAGAAGTTTGGTGAGTGTTGATTCACGCTTTTCTCTTTGCGATTTTCATGTAACGCTTTTCAGTTCGCGCTTTTCATTTCGTGCTTTTCAGTTCGTTTCTGAATGGCCGTTCGTCAATCAGCCATGTTGCAGAATCGGAGGAGATAACGTGTTATTTATTATTGGCCTTGGAGTTATTGCTTTGACATGATTTTTTTGGTTGAATAATGATTTGATTTGGTATATTTTCTATATTTCCAGCTCGTCCTTGCTTTGGAGCATGCGTATTTGTACTTTTGCCTGACAGACTTGTGTACACACGCTCGGAAAATCCGACAACCAACATTTGTCCGGGGAAAATTTTAAAACCTGCCACCCAACATTTGTCTGTGGAAAATCCGACAACAATTGTCCGATGGAGCATACACACGGTCAGATTTTCCTCCAACAGCCTGACATCACACATTTCCCTTCGGAAAATCCGATAGTGTGTACTAGGCTTAAAAGTCCTCTTCAAAGTTGCGTTAAACGTTGGACCCTCTCCCTGTGGTATGGTATTCTTTAAATATTGTTCGTATTGTCCCTCAAAGTTATGTCCAGTTCCTTATGTTCTTTTTGATAACCCTTTGCATATTAGCCTTAAAAATTGGCAGAAGTGGTTTTTAAGATTAATTTTCCCCATCTACTTTAATTGGGTTTGCTTTTCGGTTTACAATTTTCAGACCACACAATGGATTGAACAAATGCCCTGCAAACCAAAGCCAGACACAATCGCTCACCTCTAGCGACCAACATTAAACTGGTTTACATTGCAAAGAGCAACAAAGACCTAAATAAAAATTAGGCAGTGTTTTGTTTTGTTTTTTAACAGGTAAAGGAAGTGCCTATTATATATAGTAACAGGCCACAAGAGTAAATTTCCATCATGCCATTGTAAGACTTAAAATAATCTCTACCCCCATTCTAATGATCATGGATTTCGTAAAAGAGGCAAAAAAAATCTAACTGTAAACTGGGAAAGGGATCCCCTGATAGCCCTTAACAGCTGCAGCAGCATGATTAAGGCACCATTACCCATGTAGCAAAGCCTGAGCCTAATGGAAGCGAATCTACAGTCTGTTGCTTTCTTTTATTATACACTATTGTGCTTTGTTCCATAATGATGACCGCCTTGATGTGCTTTTAGAGCTAGGATTCACAGAGAATTTACCATGACACATCTTTTAAGTGAAGTACACATTTTACCTCCATTCAGGAAACTGTAATACCTTTGTAAGAGGTTCAAGTAACTGAAGCAAAAGGTTTTTTAAAACTTGTGGTCAGAGAACTATCTTAGTTGTTGTTGTCAACAACCTTCTAAAAATGCCAGTTACCTAATTGTAATGTAATGAGAGTAAGCCTCTGTAAGCTGTGACTGAGTTGCGGGTGGGTTCAATACAGAAATAACTAGAACAGCTAATAATGGACTTTAAAGGCACGCATCATAAAATTCACAATTTATTAATAAACAAATAAGATAATTCCAAAAAAACAAAAATTAATAGAAAATACACAAAACATTCAAATAACATAGGTCTTCCTGTATGTTAATGCTGATAAACACATCTGTATGATCAGAGGTTTCCCCAATACAGATGTGTTTATCAGTATTAACATACAAGTAAACGGTGTTGTCAGGAAGAGTCTTCCATTATCCATACATGTATATGGGGACAGTGGAACCTCAACTATCAAACCAGTATCAAGATCCATATGGTCTATACCCCTAATCATGTTCCTGTGCTCGTATACCCCCCTCTTCTACATATTTATTACGTGTGTGTCCCCACATTCTGACACATGAGCCCCAATATGGTGATTCTGAGGTGCTTTGGGGGGTTCGGGGAGGTGGTGCTGCAGTTTTGGTGTCTGTGTTGCAAACACTTCAATCTCCTGAAGAAGCGACTATGAGGTCGCGAAACACATTGAGCAGAACTGTCATATACATATGAGGAACTGTGATATCCCCACGTTCAAGGATTGTGAATTCGGATACAGTGAATGTGTACGCTCTATAATTACATTGGTACCATATCCGTAGGGGAATTATAGGAAGTCCTATGTTGTTTCAGCCCCCATTCACACCTATACGAATTAGATGCAGCTTACACCGCATCCAATTAGCAGGGCATTTTAAAATACATTCATATGAATGCATCTGGTTCACATATGTGCGTTGCATTCGCACTGTGCATTGCACAAAAAAAGTGTGCGTTTTCTGGGCATTGTGGTGCGAATTACAAGCCCATTATCTTCTATGGGAATGCATCTGATTCACAGATGCATTCCGTTCTGAACATGAATTCTCTCCTTCTCCTCACTACACTTCCCCCTCCCCCCCTCTCCCTGCTCACTGATCTGCAGCTAAAACGAAGAGGAACCTCGGAACAACTGATTTTTATCTTCGCAGTGAAGCCGGAGCTTCAATTCACAATGCACATGTGTGAACCCGGGCTTAATGTTTTGTGTATTTTCTATTTTTGTATTTGTGGAATTATCTTTTTTCAAGAAAATCTAAAAATAATAATGCGCCAGCCCAAAAACGTGAAAAAAAGCAGCCAACACAACAATCAGACAAATTGTGATGAAATAACAAGAACAAAGTGTGGCGCTGGGGGAGTAAGAAAATAAAATATTTGTTCGTTATTGAGCAAAGCCCACCTGAATGTCTGTCTGGAAGGCAATGATGCACAATAAAGTGTTTAGTGAAACAGGACTGTTCTAGTGTATCCTATTAACTACCATCAATAGAATATATATTATGTTAGAAAAAGCAAAACGAAACAATACGGAGTGTAGGTACTAGAAAATAACTACCACTCCAAAATAATGCAAAAGAGTGATTATATACGTGAAGAGATCAGTGAATCCATACTAGTGTTGCCTATAAGAGAGGACCCAATAGTGCAACGAACGTAAAATAGGTAATAATAACCAGAAATAACAAATAAAAATAAAACTAGTGTGGCTACCGCAACTGGAGAAGTGCAGTACAAACAGGAATACAATAATAGTGCAACTAAAAGTCCAAAACAGATGCATAGACAAACATCCGGAGACTTGGCCAAAAAGAACCAACAGCGACCAGGATTGGTGATAAGGGACCCTTGAATCCGGGAATGGCATCAACCAGGTAGGGTGATCCAACTTGCATGCAGATAGGGACAGGTGAAAATACCCTTACCAGCAATGGTGGACTCACCAGCCAGCGGCTTAGGAGTCAGACAGGCTTAAGATAGAAGATGGAGGATGCAGCACTTTTGTCCACAGCAACTGGAAAGGATGGAAAACCGTGGCACTCACTGACCGATCTTCTCAGATCCTACCGGCTCCCGACATCCATGGTGTGGGTACAAACAGCTCATCAAAGGTCAATTTCCGTGTGGTGGGTATTGGCCCTCAAAAATAGGGATCAAAAAGAAGACTTCCCCATAGTGTGAATCAGCTTTTCAAAGCTTTAATAAAAAGTAGTACAATAAAATGCACTCTGGCTCATAACAACAGAAATGGGAACCAGGTACAAAATAAGTATAAAAACAAGCGCTTAGTTAGGTTGTGGCAAGACAGGCATAACAAACCCGACGCATTTCGTCCACTAGGACTTCGACTGGGGTATATGACTGTCTGCCACAATAATGCCTGTATATATCTATGATCGTATAAATTAGAAAACAGTAGCACCTGTTCATGCCATGTACATCGCCACTTCTGGGTCTCGGGAATATGGCGTCAGTGATTCTAATCGGCCAATCGTAACGGTCAGATGAAAAGCAAATAACCAGGCCTCGAAATGATAGACCAATGAGGTGCTGGCGAAAACAGCGTCGCGTACAACCCGCCTCCCATTAATGTCAGATGATTGTCCCCCACCAACCAGACTTCTGGGTCGGAGTTCAACACGATCACATGAGACATCACGAGTAACTGGCCAATCACCAGCGAGGAGGGATGGAACGCGGCATCCTATCAGGGCTCACGTTCCACGTATATGACGTCGCTCGTATGACTACCAGACGTGGGAAGACAGCCCAGAGGCAGTGGAGCGCATATGCGGACCACGCCTCACGCTGGTGAAGCCAGAAGCGTAAATAAAAAACAAATCAGAATGCTTTGGAACGCAAATGCGGTCCAACGCTCTAAATAAAAAAAGGGCAGTAATCACCATGGAGAAAACAAGAGTTTGAATGCGACATGGCGTAAACATTGCTAGGCAATAACCTGAACCCCATAGATAGTTATAAAAATGCAAATACAATAACTTATGAATTGGCAAAATAATGATAGAGTCCGTGACATCCTTATTCTGTGTATCAATCTGACAAGGTCATTATTACAATTATACATGTTAGTATTAGTACGCATATACACAACAAATAATAAAAAGATAAAAATGGTGAAGAAACAATATACCTAAGAAGGGGAACACCACCAGAAAAAGGTTCTATAAAATAGGATGGGAACACATAGACATACAAATTCCAACACGTAAACACGTTTGAGGTGAAAAAAAGCAAAAAACGATCCCCTCAAGAGAAAGTTTTATAGGGAAATTAGAGGTATTGGAAGAACCCAAAATCGTGATGTAATCATTAGTGCCCAATGGATCTTCCAAAACCTTAAAATTGGAGTGAAATTAAAAATGTGAAAGTCGATGAATAAAAGTATAGTGTACATTTATGGTTAATTAGTAAGTATGTCCAACTGAACTACCAGAACCAATGAATACAATTAACTATATGCATTACATAGCTGATCGAAAATGCAGGAAAGTGGAATCGGGGTCTATATTAAGACTGATTGATGAAGGCATTTATGTCCCAATCAATATTGAGACCAAAAGGCTTATAAGATTTTAATTGGTGTATACAGAATGTCTCTAATTTTGACACACCCCTTTTGAGAGACTCACCCCTCCAGTGTGGGATGAATTTATCAATAACTTGGAACTGGGTTCCCTTTGGATTCTGGCTATGACAATGCAAATAATGTTTGGGAACACTGTGGTTTGTAAGGTCCTTTTTAATGTTAGCTATATGCTCATTTCCTCTCACCGAAAATGTGCGTTTAGTACGGCCCACATATTGTTTTCCGCATGGACACGTGATCAAATAGACCACGTATCTAGATTCGCATGTGAGGAAATGCTTAATCCGGTATTCCCTACCTGTGTAGGTGGAGACAAACGTCTCGGTTTTCCTATGTCCACAGACATTATGTAAGCACACATTACAACGGCGGCAGGGAAAGAACCCTTTCATATTGTGAAAAAACGACCGAATAACTGGGGGGTCGGTAGTGTTAGGAGCAATCTGACTTTTAATGGATGGGGCACCTCTATAGATAACCCCACCTCGTTCTGGAAGCACAGGTCCCAATACCGGGTCATTTTTAAGGACCCTCCAGTGTCTCGATAAAATCTCCTTGATCTGTTTATGTTGTACCGAGAAATTCGTTACGAGGGACCATTTGTGTTTGTTGTCTTGTACACCTTTAGAATGTCCCTCTAACAAAGATTCTCTGTTGATCAAGGAGACTTTTCTAATCTCATCATCGATTTCCAGTGGGTCATAACCCTTATCAACAAATCTAGATCTTAAAACCTGAGCTTGGTGGAAATAGTCTGAGAGGTTGCTACAATTGCGCCTAATCCGAGTAAACTGGCTATGTGGTACTGATTTCAGCCAGGTGGCGTGATGGCAACTATCGACCGGAATGTAACCATTCCAGTCGGTTGGTTTAAAGAACGTTTTGGTAACTAAGTGGTCATCAACTGCTCTTATCTCCAAATCTAAAAAGTGGATGGCGGAAGAGCTGACCTCATACTTCAGCTCAATCCCGATCTCATTATTATTTAACATGGACATGAAGGCATGCAAGGACTCTACACCTCCTCTCCACAGGAGGAGGATGTCGTCTATGTACCTGGCCCAAAGGGCCAGCTCCGGGGGGTTCAGGGCATAGACGACATCCTCCTCCCAACGGGCCATAAAAATATTGGCCAAACTCGGGGCGAACTTAGCACCCATGGCCACTCCTTTCTGTTGAATAAAGAAGTCCCCATTATACCAAAAATAGTTATGTTTGGTCGCAAACCTCAGCAGGTCCATAATGAATCTCTGTTGGGTTCTTGGGATAGACTCCTCCCTAGATAGGAAGAGCTCGACTGCCGCAAAACCCACATTATGAGGAATGGAAGTATATAGCGACGTAACGTCAGCTGTAACTAAGAGGAGATCCTTGCTATAAGTAATGCCATTCAACTTAGCAATCGTATCTTTAGTGTCCCTTAAATATGATGGTATGGATTGTACAATGGGTTGGAGGAAGAAATCTATATATTTCCCTATACGGGAGGTAATTGAGTCAATGCCGCTAATAATTGGGCGGCCGGGGGGTTGGGTGACACTTTTATGAACTTTTGGTAAATAATATATTACCGGGATTCTGGGAGCAACTGGAATTAAATAACTTTTTTCTTTATTATTTAGAATCCCCAATTGGAACCCCGTGTCAACCAAGTTAGTAAGTAATCTCTTATAAGGAATTGTGGGGTTAGTGTAGATCCTTAAGTATGTTTCTGTGTCGCTTAGAATTCTGGTCATTTCCAGGTGATAATCATTTTTATCCAAAACAACTATCCCGCCCCCCTTATCGGCGGGTCGTATAATTAAATCTTTGCGTTCACATAGTATTTTAAGTCCAATTTTTAAGGTAGGGTTACTAAAAGACTTTTTAATGGGTAATTTATCTAGATCCTGTAAAACAAGATCCCGGAAGACTTTAATAGAAGGAGCGGTGGGACCAGGGGGGTTGAAAAGTGAGGGATTTGCAAGTCCTGAATGGACAATATGTGAACTCACTTCCACTTTTGGTCTCCATGGATTAGACATAATGTGCCTCTGTACATTACGGTTACGTACATATTTTTGTATGTCTATAAAGGTGCTGAATTTATTTAGTTTCTTAGGGGGGGCAAACTCTAACCCCTTTTCTAGGACTGAGAGTTCAGCTTCAGAAAGGTTAGCTTTACTGAGATTAAATATCCCACTGTCTTTTAGACTCGTTTTCTTTTTTCTGGCACGCCTCCCCCCTCTAGTCCCACGTTTGCGTCTATAGTTCGTTTGTATCCCTCTGGTTCTTTGGGAAAATCCCCTGAATTGGGGGGCCCTGGTTGTTGTTGATTATACCGAAAGGGTGATCTATTGTGATAACTGGAGTCTGTCTCTCTATAAGGATGGTAAGAATTGTAATTCTCTTGCGGTCTTTCTTCCCTTAAAGGGGAATATCTGTTATACGTGAGTATAGGTGTTCTCTGTGGATAATAATGTTCGTATTGTTCATAATATCTATCTTGATAGTTATCTCTTCTCGGTGTGGACCTATATTGGTCATAATTGGATGACCTATTTCTCTGTCCTCTACCCCTACCTCTCCTACCCTTCCCTCTACCTCTGGAATTAGATGGAGGTCCTTTCCACTGAGGTTTCGGAGTGCTAGGGGGAGCAGGTTGGTGGTAATCAACAACCCTATGGTCCAATGTTCCTCCCCTTTTTGGTGGAGGTAGTTGGGAATGGTGGTTCTGCTATTCTGTTACGTCCATTTGACATGCACTCTTATCAAGAACAGCAGGTCCCTCATCCTTATTCTGCCAGGAAAAAACGCAACCATTTTTGTAATCATTAACGTCCCTGGTGTACTTTTTTTGTTTTTTAATCTTTTGATCCTTCTCTTCCTTCTCCAGATGGCTTCTTAGAGCTGTAGAATGTGTGGCATATTCAGAAGAAGACCTATAGGAAACCAATTTGTCTTTAATCTCCCTGATCTCTTTGTCTATAGCCACCATTCTTGCTCTTTTTTTGTCTACCAGAAATTTCAAAAGGGAAATCCCTACTTCATTAAAATACCGAAACCAGGGTTCTAATTCAGAGTCCCCTTGTTGTGGATACACATTCCACCTTAGTCCTCTGGGAACCATACGTTCCTTAGAGTACTGCTCTAAGAAAACTATATCCCAATCTAGATGAAGCTCGGATACCATTAGATTCTTCAATCTTAGGAACAGACCCCCTATTTCAGTGTCCGTTTTCAGAAGAGTGAAGACACCCTCAATATTAACTGAACCTGTTTCACTAAACACTTTATTGTGCATTGTTGCCTTCCAGACAGACATTCAGGTGGGCTTTGCTCAATAACGAACAAATATTTTATTTTCTTACTCCCCCAGCGCCACACTTTGTTCTTGGAATTATCTTATTTGTTTACTAATAAATTGTGAATTTTATGATACGTGCCTTTAAAGTCCATTATTAGCTGTTCTAGTTCTTTCTATGTCAATTTTGGGACATGCTACATGTTTAAGTAGGATAGCCCAATAGCCACCTAGAGGCACCCAAAATCATTTAAATTTCCTCATGTTGGGTTCAATACAGGTCAAGCTCTTAGTATCAACACATGGTTCACCATTTGACTGTAACTGGATACTGGTTGATCAGTTGTAGCCAGAATTTTGGAGTCCTGTGAGGATGTGGATATGGCTGTTTGAGGGAGAAGCAATGAAAGAACATTCTTAGAAGGCTACTGGCAAGAAGCAGAGGAGCAGAGGATTAAAAGGACCTTCACTATAAGGCCCCTTTCACACGGACGGACCGTCTATCCGTTTTTCTTCCATCCGTTCACGGACAACAATGCATTCCTATGGGCAAACGGATGACCATCCGTTACCATCCGTTAACCTCTGCTTCCGTTTTCATCCGTTTTTTTTTTTACGTACAAGGCTACGTCCAGATCCGTCAAAACGGATATTAACTGACAATGTCCGTCAACATCCAATCAGTTAAGATCCGTTTTGAAGAAATAATTCAAAGTTCATACTTTGACAAATAAAAAAACAAAGTGAAAAAACCTTTATTTTAAAAAGGTTATTCAGAATAATAAAACTAAAACGGTTTTGAACATTACATGTGCTTTTTGTGTCTTTTTATGCTATCAAAACACAAGGAAATAACCAAATTAATTAATTAATACATTTAAATTTGCACTGCATTATTTATATATATTGGTATTGCGATGGATCTTCTCCTGATGGAGATAGAAAGTAGTCGGCAAATTGTTCATGCATGGCAATGTAGGATGGGAGGAGCAATGCTTTCTGGGTAATTTCCTTAAAGGCACAAACTGCTGTAAACTGATGAAAACGGATACAAAAACGGATGAAAAAACGGATGTAAACGTGTACATTAATGGATGAAAACGGATATGAACAGAACGGAAGACGGATGAAGACGGATGAAGCAACCGGTTATGTATGTAGTGTTGATACCCTGCCTCTTTTTATATACAGCAATTCTACACTGTAAACTATTAGCATTTCAGTATATGTTGTTGCCACATACTTCTGTTGTGATACTTGTCCGGTGTACCCCTGTGTGGGCTCTTAGTTAAAGTGTTATTAAACCCAGGACCCTGCATTCACTATATGTGGTCTCCCACAGTATACAGAACATGGACATGCAATTATTTTAGTAAATACAAACTGCTACATACCTTTTCTCATTAGCAGTATATAGCAGTCTTATTACTTCTATCAGTGTTTGGTTAAAGCTTGTAGGAGGAGTTTTCATTCTATTCTGACTGTCCTATGAGGATGCAGGACCCCTGACCCTCTGTCTGGGCAGTGCTGATTGGCCCTGTGTTGATCACATGCACTCTCCTAAGAAAAAAAGAAAACAACTCTCTAGCAATACAAACAAAATTGAGCATGTGCAGAGTGCCCTCAAGGCTCTCTACTATAAGGAGATGAATTGGTGACAGTGGAGGAAAGGGAGGATCAGAGAAGACAGGATGAAACAGCCTTTTTACACAATGCATAGGATTAACCCCCAAGGTTCCACAGTGAGTATAACAAGCATGCTTTACTGCGTATATATAGACTTATTTTACTGTTGTGGAATTAGTAACACTTTAAGCACTCTCTGTTAGGCAATACCTATGTTTTTCTTTTTATGCTATGATACCATTGTATGCATTACTTGTCTTATAAATGTCTGTCAATAAAAAGTTTGAATAAGAAAATAAATGGCGTACAAGTGTCTACATTTATCAATTTCTTTCTCCACCAGAAATCAATAACTTTCAACCTTTTCTTGGAAAACAAAGAGCATGATTTTAATTCTCACAGTTGCTATGTCCTATAATTTTATAAATGATGCTCAAGGGTATACTTATAAAGGGGCAAAGAGTCAATAGGTAACTCCAGTTTTATAGCACATTCACCATCCGTCATGTAAAGTTACTTTTCCACCGTTTGGATTTCCTATATCGCACACCAGTACTTTTTTGTATTTCAATAGGAAATCCCCCTCTCAGTTGTATTTGTAGTGTTTATATAATAAATAATGTTACAGACACTTGGCCCATTTCTCTGTTCGACATTCACAGAGTGTGATTTTAATAATGATTGGCTAATTGCTCTCTATAGAGGACCAACCCCCTCTTTCTTCTGCTTACCTGCTGCACGCATTTGTTGCAAATTTTAGGCATAATATTCTAATTTACATTTGCGCCATTCTTTTGCCCTGCATTTGAGTAATACATATTGTGGATATGTTAGGCAAATGGCTAGTGAGAGCAGGTTAATGTACCCAGATTTGTTTCTAGGTTTTAAATATGTTCCTTTGAGTCCGTCAGCTAAATTTTCTGCAGCATCATCATCTCATGAGGCACTAAAGGTTGACTGACAATACGTATGTTTGTATACAAAAATGTAGCAACATCTAGAACCTATAGGACAGTTATTGCAAATTGTAAGTCTAGGCAAAATTTTTTTCTGCTTTAGCAAGCTTTACTCCCATGCCTTGCTCCACCGCTATCATCCCTAATATACACCATATTACCAAAAGTATTGGGACACCTGCCTTTACATACAGGCACATGAACTTTAATGGCATCCCAGTCTTAGTCTGTAGGGTTCAATATTGAGCTGGCCCACCCTTTGTAGCTATAACAACTTCAACTCTTCTAGGAAGGCTGTCCACAGGGTTTAGGAGTGTGTCTATGGGAATGTTTGACCATTCTTCCAGAAGCACATTTGTGAGGCCCTGATGTAGACGAGAAGGCCTGGCTCACAGTCTCCACTCTAATTCATCCTAAAGGTGTTCTATCAGGTTGAGATGAGGACTCTGTGCAGACCAGTGAAGTTCCTCCACACTAAACTCACTCATCCATGTCTTTATAGACATGTTGAAACAGGAAGGGACCATCCCCAAACTGTTCCCACAAAGTAAGGAGCATGAAATTGTCCAAAATATCTTGGTATACTAACACCTTAAGAGTTCCCTTCACTGGAACTAAGGGGCCAAGCCCAACCCCTGAAAAACAACCCCACACCATAATCCCCCTCCACCAAATGATTTGGACCAGTGCACAAAGCAGGGTCCATAAAGAAATGGATGAGTGAGTATAGGGTGAAGGAACTTGACTGGCCTGCACACAGTCCTGACCTCAACCCAATAGAACACCTTTACGATGATTAGAGCGAGGACTGAGAGCCAGGTCTTCTCGCCTACATCAGTGCCTGACCTTACAAATGCGCTTCTTGAAGAATAGTCAAACATTCCCATAGACACACTCCTAAACCTTGTGGACAGCCTTCCCAGAAGAGTTGAAGCTGTTATAGAGGCAAAGGGTGGGCCAACTCAATATTGAACCCTACGGACCAAGACTGGGATGCCATTAAAATTTATGTGCCTGTAAAGGCAGGCGCCCCAATACTTTTGGTAATATAGTGTATCTGCCACTGGTCTACTATGGGCCGGTGGTGGTGGCACCAAAATGATATGGCAGCAATTTTTCTATATGCATTATGCTGAATGCAGACCCCTTCCTCATCATCACCTCATACCCATCCATGCCAATAGCAGATGACTGGCAACCCACTGATGATAACATGTCTACTAAGTGCTTTTCAAAGCAAATCACCTCTCATTTGCATCATGTGACCTGAATCTAAGGTACTTATATAATTTGATTTTCTTAATAACCGAGGGTCTATATAATAAACCATACCTATACCAGTGCTTCTGCATCCAAAGTATATCTAAATTATATTCAGTTCTATTAAAGTTATAAACTATTAATATGGAAATCTAGTGGTGGCTTTTGTTAAAAAAAAAACAATTACATGGCAGTATAACTGAGGTTTTGCTTCACGTTTTCAATCCTTTAAGCAGACTTACTGAGTCATTGCATGTCAGCAGGTTGCAGCATTCCTGTGATTGTAGCATTGTCACTGTTTAAGCTGCTGCTTGTTAAGTAAGTTCTATGATTTCTGTACTGTTACATCACCATAGAGCATAGTGCAGCTTTTATAATCAGCATAGTGTCACCAAATACCAAATAAGGAAAATATCTGAAGACATTTCCTTTTTTGTTCTGAACAGAATCATTAACTTACAACCTGAGTTTATACATAATCAGGTGTTTTAAAGGTGTTATCGTCACTATGCAGACACTGCAGAATTATGTGAATCATTACATATTCATTACTTGCTTTTGGAAAAATGCTTTGCATCCCTTGGTTTAACTTTGTTGTAGAAAACAAATTAAACACAGATACCCACAAAGCATACACAGCAAGAACGATTGGTATTTGTCTTTCACACTATTCACACTATGCCCAACAGTGTTTGAATTTCCCCTGTATGTTTCCCCTGTATTTCCCTACTCAAGACATTGCTTGTATACCAAGTCAAAATTTATTGAAAAATTTTGCTTGTCTTGCAAAACGCTCTCAAACCAAGTTACTCTCAAACCAAGGTTTTACTGTATAGCTATGTAAAACATTATAAATAAGTGCCTATACTGTTTAAAATCCAGTAATACACTGTCTCACCCTGCTCTGCACATGCTCAGTTGCTCTCTATTTTTAGAGCTTGCAATAAAAGCCACCTATTTTTTTTCATAAAGTGCAGAGCAACCATCTAACATTTGGAATATGCCAACTCAATAGCAATAATAATATGAATAGTTAAAGTGGAACTTTACTCACAACAATTTGATAAAAAATAATGTTCTTTAGCAAGAAACATACATTCCACATTAAAAATGATGCTTCCAAAATTAGTGTGTGCTGTAGGTTGCCTCCAGCATTGTTACTCTTTCTTCTTGCTAGAGGCTGCCATTTTGTTGAAGCCCAGAGCCCCTGAACAGCAGTAAATCTTTAGGCTGTCAACAGATTGGCCTCTACAAATTCAGCACAGTGCCTAAAAATAGAGAGCAACTGAGCATGTGCAGAGCAGAGTGAGACAGTGTATTACTGGATTTTAAACAGTATAGGCACTTATTTATAATGTTTTACATAGCTATACAGTAAAACCTTGGTTTGAGAGTAACTTGGTTTGGGAGCGTTTTGCAAGACAAGCCAAATTTTTAAATAAATTTTGACTTGGTATACAAGCGATGTCTTGATATACAAGTAGCGTCATGTCACAACTGAGTATAAAAGAGAAGAGAGGCGCCTCTAAGTGTAGCAATATGGATACATTTAATGAAGGTACAACATTTAACAACTCACATGGTTGATGATTAAAACAGGCACATCTAAGTATGCAAATATCTGGGGTAAAGCTGTTCACATAAACCATCCCCTTCACCGCTATCAACGTCATCCCTTCCACTCTGCGCTCCATGAGTGCTTCAAGCCTCGCTTTCAGATCACTCTACTGCAGGGTAGTCTTCCCGGTCACGATTGCAGACTGACAGCAGTGAGAGCTGGCGATGAGGAGGACGGTCTATGTGGATAACTTTATCCCGGATGCCTGCATACTTAGATGTACCTCTTTTAATCATCAACCATGTGAGTTGCTAAATGTTGTACCTTCATTAAATGTAACCATATTGCTACACTTAGAGGCGCCTCTCTTCTCTTTTATACTCTGGAGCTCCTGATGGATTTTGCTTCTAATCCCCTTGTGGAGGCTTCCATTTGTGGATGGACATTTTATGGTCACACAATCTATCACATTGCTATAATCTTTTTTTATGGACTATAAACTGAAGGACTTATGAATAAATGGTTGTGGAGCAAATCAGCTGAGTTTCCATAAATTTCTTAAATTCGCTTTGATATACAAGTGCTTTGGATTACAAGCATGTTTCTCGGAACGAATTATACTTGCAATTCAAGGTTTTTCTGTACCTGCAAAAGGGGCCAGCCTGAAGTGATCTAGCAGGACTTCATTTTCTACCTAAAAGTTTCACTTTAATAATAATACTCCATCTGTACCAATAAATAATACACACAACATCATTGTTAATCTCCAAACAAAATGTCCAATAAATATCATCAAAACAAAAAACAAATGATATAAGTCCTCAGTGATCCAATAAAGTGTAATGTTATATGTGTATAACATATTGTTTTTGAGCTGGTATATTGCAAATGTTGGATAGTTGTGCTGCACTTTATAAAAAACTTGGCTTTCTGATCAGTGTGGGAACACATGACAGTGCACAGTGGCAATATATATATATATATATATATATATATATATATATATATATATATATATATATATATATATGTTTTTGTTTTTTTTTAAATGTTCACATAGCGGTAACGTGGGGAATATTTTTGTTTTGTGTACTAAATACTCTCCACCACCCTACTTATATAAGCCATGGCTCCATACCATCCCTAATTTGGAGGGGTTGTCCCTCTTTTGGAACCAAACTATCAGAAGTGTTTTAGTGCAGTAAACCTTTCATCATTCTCTAATATATTTCAATTGGTATCTTTTTTTCTTGTTCAAATATTTTATTAACAAGATACAAAGGGGACATACAAAGAGCATTAGCATATGCCAATTATCCCCCAGACAGGGGAGTCTTATCAAAAAGAACAATAATACAACAAGCTGACTGGGTCGCAGCCCACAAGGATGTATAAGGAAAAAGATAACTGTACATTTAAATGTGTAACAGTTGCATAGTAACATGGTGCCTGAGGCTGGGAGATACCGCAGGTGCCTACCGAAGTTTAAAGAAAGAGAACCCTTGGGCGGTAGTATCAAGGGTGATAACCTGAAATTCAGAAAGTGAGGGGGCATCTAGTAATGTACATGGTGAGGAGAAGATGTTGGAAAACCAGAGAGTGGAGGAGGATGGAAACGGGAGCGGATACAATGCATACCATAAGACTGATTTCTAGAGAATCAGGTGTGGGTGAAATCAGAGTAGATTACGTTTCTTAAGATGGGTTATCCCAAATCAGGGGAGCTAGGACACATGAGAACAGACAGGAGAGGAAGTAGATGGGAGTGAAGGTCAGGGAATTAGGTGGGAGGAGAGAGAGGGAGGAAAGTGGGACCAGATAGTCAGAGGACGGGGGTAGTATAAGAGAGGATGACAAGAAGCTTACTGACGAGGGGGGGGGGTCTAAGAGAGGAAATAGATCCCGGGAGGTGGGGGGTATAAGGGGGAATTAAATATCCATAACAGGTGGCTCTGATATCCTATTTAAGGTGAGTTCAAGGGGAGAGTAAGGATTTATCAAAGTCAGGGGGAGGTAATGGTCTACCCAAGGCTTCCACAGGTGTTTATATTTTTTGGTTCCATCCAAGAAGACTGCTTCTATTTTGGCATAGATCATGGCTCTGGTGATCCTGTTTTTGGTCTCTACAGTGTTAAGATACTGAGTTTTCCAGGTCTTAGCAATGGTTTGCTTCGCCGTGGTGGTAACCTGCAGGAGGTGTTTAAATTGAGAGCGAGTCACTTTCAAGGGTTTTTTGTTTAGTAAAGCCGTGGCTGGGTCCAGATCTAATTAGCTGTTAAGCAGCGTGGAGAGGAAATGCTTTGGCCAGTGGGCAGGTCCACCAAATGTGGTGATGGGTACCTTCCATGCAGCCACAAAAGCAATTGGAGGGGGGTATGAGGTCAGATATTTAGAGATTTGTTCAGGGACTAGGTACCAGCGCATGAGGACTGTAATTTGTCTCCAGTGCCATAATATGTTGTGAGGCCAATTTGGTAGCTTCCCATACATCTGCCCTGCCTTTAGCATCTAGTTGGAGCCCCAGATCTCTCTCCCAATTAACTTTATAATGAAGTGAAGTATGGGATGAAGGGTCTAGCAGTTGAGCATAGTAGGTGGAGATCAGACCATGAGCATGTGGATCATTCTTACATGTGTGCTCAAATACTGACATAGCGGGCAAAGACGTGTCTCTATGGAGGCATGGGGTCAAAAAATGTTTAATTTGAAGATAACAAAAAATTTGCGTGTTTGGGAGACCATGAGACTCGCACAGGGATGGGAATGCTATTACAGCTCTGCTATTACAGGTGCCAGTATATAATGGTACTGAGGAAGCAATGGGATCTGTGGTCTGTGGTCAACGAATAAGCACAGTATAAAGCAAATTAGAGCCACACATAGCTAAAATCCATTCCCCACATTTTATAAATGCCTGAAATAGCTACAACTACGCAATAGTTAAAGAAAATATTACAGCGATTACGGAGACAAAATTATATGTGATAAAGGTCAATTATTTTAGGAAGGAAATTATCTAAGTGAAAGTTCAAGGCTTCAAGGTTTAATTTGGAACAACTTCTTCTGTTTTGCTTATAGTGATAAGAGCTCACTACATTCTAGTTAATATTTAACATGATGAAAAGTCAAACATACAACTACATATAAGGACACTAAAGAACAGATGTTCTAATTTACTTAATATTGCAACAGTTCCAAAAAAAAAAAAAAAAAAAAAGAATGTCTTATAAACTACTGTATGATCTCCAGGTAGAAATAAAAGACACAAAAGACACAAATAATTGCAGCTGTGTATTTAATACTACATCTCTAAGGGCCAGTTCACACCATGGAAACTCAGTCCGGATGTGCTCCAGATGCTTTTTTGCATGCGCTTTTTTGATGCGTTCCAGTGCGTTTTTGATGCGTCTTTGATGCAGTCCAGTGCATCCCCCCCCCCTTTTTTTTCCCTTAACCATAGGGCCAGTTCACACCAGACACAGTTCCGTTCAGTTCCATGTGCTTTTTTGCTGCACAAAATGCAAGCACAGTGTTTTCCATGTATTCCAATGGCTGTAGTTCACACCGTGCAGTCAGTTTCCGGTCAGTTTCTGCACTGAAAACTGACTGCATGGTGTGAACTAGAGCCATTGGAATACATGGAGAACACTGTGCATGCATTTTTAGTGCAGAAAAAAAGCGCACGGAACTGAACGGTACTGCGTCTGGTGTGAACTAGCACTTAAATAAGAACATGGGTGTTCCAGTGCGTTTTTGGTGCGTTTAGGTGCGTTCCTGTGAGTTTTTGATGCTTTTTACAGCGTTCCAGTAGAGTCCAGTGCAGGAAAAATGCAGCATGTTCTACTTTTTTTTCTGGAACTGGAACGCACTAGAACTGCAAGCACTGGTGTGAACTATGCCATTGAAAACCATATAACCTACTTTCCATGCGTCTTTGATGCAGAAAAAAAATGCACTGGACTGCATGTGGTGTGAACTGGCCCATATTTTAAAATGCAAACAGTGTACCACAATCAACCACTTGTAACAGCTCTGACTGGGATATGAAGAAGCAGCACAAGGTGGCAATCATTGTGGTTGACTAATGCCGCGTACACACGAGCGGAGTTTACGGCATACTTGGTCCGGCGAACCTGAGTCCGTCGGACAATTCGATCGTGTGTGGGCTCCAGCTGACTTTTTTTTCTCAAAAGTTTGACGGACCTAGAAATGAAACATGTTTCAAATCTGTCCGACGGACTCGAGTCCGGTCGAAAAGTCCGCTCGTCTGTATGCTAGTCTGACGGACAAAAACTGCTAGGGCAGCTATTGGCTACTGGCTATGAACTTCCTTGTTTTAGTCCGGTCGTACGTCATCACGTACGAATTCGTCGGACTTTGGTTTTTCGTGTGTAGGCAAGTCCGTTCATTTGGAAAGTCCGTCGCAAAGTCCGCAGGACAAAGTCTGCCCTAAAGTCCGCTCATGTGTACGCGGCAATAGAGTTACTTTTGGTGTTTTGTTCTATCTGCTAACATGTTTTTTTTAAATAGTTCACAACCCAGCTGAAAATTGTAACCACCCACAATACCACTTATCTACGTCCTGCTTAGTGTAGACATGTAATCCCTTTTACATTGCTATGCTCACATCCTGCAAAAATACAGGCATTCATTAACAAATTAATGAGCGCATCATTATTAAAGTGACATGGCTGTTTTAACAATTGTGATCATGCTTGTGACCAAGATCTGAAAATTTGAATGCTTTTGACATTTACCATTACAAAGCACTTTGTCTAATCACAACGTTTTTATCATGGTATCTTATGGCAAGTAAAAAACCATGGATAAAAAGGATATAGTATAGTACCTGAATGGTTTGCATACAAGTTAAAAAATAATGATAAATGCCTTAAAACACAAAAATGTTATATATTGCAGATTACCTTAGGTGTACGTGTGCAAGTTTTAGCATCATTTTTGTTTTAATCATTTTTAAATATAAAATATATATAAATATATATCTAATATACCTATCTAACATATTTATATATATATATATATATATATATATATATATATATATATATATATATATATATATTATATAAATATATTTTGAAATGCTGGTCCCACATGTTGCAACCTTCTACCTATAAATCCACATCTTTCCCCTATTGTCCCCTACTTGAGAAAGGGGTCATATAATTCTAAAATTCATAGCCACACAACTTGCTTCTGACATCATCCACTCCCCTGGAACTGGACCTGCAACTCGCAAATTCAACCATGCTGTGCACTCAACGCTGGCACTGCAGTGTATCCTCTAGTGCAGGGGTCTCACTGATGCCAACAATAGGGCACTATTTCTTCCACTAATACCATTGATGGGGCACTACTCCCCCTCCTACTGACCACCAACACTGAGGCCGTGTTTGTTCTCACTTATGCTCAGCACAGGGCATTTTCTACCCCCACTGGCCAGAATCCGCCCCCCTAAGGTCTAAAGGACAGTAAACTAGCCCTTTGTTTGAAAAGTTTGGAGACCCCTGCTCTAGTGATAGCCACTTCCTGGCGTTAACTCTGCAACACTCAAGGCCACTTCCAGGTGCCACTCTGGCTGCTTTCATGGTGTGCTGAGATTATAATCTCAGGTCCCCCTGACAATGCTTCTGAAGATGCCCTGTGGGATTGGTGAAATGCGCAAGACGGGTTATATAGCGGTGACAACCTACCACACACGTATGGCGCATGCCGGCACAGTGCTTCAGGGATGTTTATGCTTTGTGTGTTAAAAGACCTTTTAAAAGAGAGTGCAATCTGTTTTTAAGAATTGATTTAAATAGAGTGGAATTACACTCTGGGAGCATTCCCTTGTTTACCCTTACATATACTGTATGAGAGACATAGGGGCTTCCCCAAAACCTGAACCAATAATGGAAGGAGACTGGGAGGAGAAGAAAGTACACTGAAGGAGAGCAAACATTTGGATATATCAGCATATATGGCGCATCTAATTCGCATAGTTATGTATAGGGACCATGCCTTCTGGTGAGTGAGGGCACAAGAGGGGAGCATGGAATTGTGTCTGCACAGCACAGCATTTATTTGGCACGAGAGAATGCACAGGTGTTACCACACTAACAGGGATGAAACAAGTGTGACAATTTATCTGAAATCCCTTTGAGTTTTTTTCAGCATTGGAAAGACTATGAGAACTGTCTAATAATACTGTGGACTACACTATATATGTTACTACATCTATATGTAATATATAATATATGCACGTTAGAAGGAAAAAAGCAGATAATAAAAGAACCCAGACCCTCTGTAATGCAGTATGATTATAACAGACTGAGGGTGTAATTTAACCACGTCTGTATAGAATTAATGACAGTTGCTGACACCAATCAATAGTGGGTGTGTTCCTCTGAATTCATGCAGCATATGACAGGAAAACCAAAGAAAAAGTGAATTCATAGATGAGGAACATGCAAGAGTCGAATTAAATAATTAAATACTATTTATTGAAAAAGCTCACTATAAACACCAATCCAAAAATATCCTGAAAACACAGGTACCATCACCGTTAAAAAAGACAAGACAGTCATGTGCAGACACAGATGGCCACCTATCACATCAACCACTCGCATGTAACATGTGAAATCATTCAAAATAAATAAACATGAATGGTTTCAAAGTAAAAGGTACAAAACATTGCTGGAAGTCCTTATAATAAAAAGGAGGGGCAGCAGATGATAAACAGTAAAAACTGGTTTGGTGGTGGGTGGTTATGATGACAGATCTGATCAACACTGTATAGTTATCTGGAGGGCAGAAATAACCAGGGAGGGGGAGAGAGTGGTGAAGGGCCACGATGGAGAGGCCCTAGATGGAGGGATGTATGGATGACTCAGCAGCGGCCTCAGGGCACAGGTGTGTGCAAACTTATGGAATCGGGGTCTCTCTAGGCCGGGGATGGCTCACGAGACTGGAGGCTGGAAGGTATAGACAGAAGATGCAGGCAACTGAAGTTGGAGGAGCGGGGCTAGGCTGTATGGCTGACTATGTGGAACGGATGCCAGGTAGTAGACACTGGGGATAACTAGAGATAACAGTCCCAGATCAGGGATGCAAAGAGGTAAGATCTCACCCAGTGTTGACTGTCGTCCACGTCAGGAAAAGAAGTTGAAGCTGTCACCGTCTCCTGCTTGTAAAGTGCCTTGTTGCTGGTGGTTCAATCCTGCAGAGGATCATCCGGAGTATACCTCCATCATTGGTAGCAAGTGGGCAGTGAGAGGAGGTAAGCCCAAATAGTTGCTGCGGGTAAAGTCCGAATGGCTAGTGTCGCAAACTTCCCCTCGTATGGTTTCTGCGTGAGGATTCAAACAGCCGCTTGATTCGCGGGTCAGTGTGATCAGAGCTGGTGGGCGGGTCTGTTGGTCAGCAGATACGCTACAGACAGCGTGATGACGTCATGCTGACGCGTTTCATCCGTAGATCGGATTTCATCAGAGCATGCGCAGTAGCAAACATCATCCACTTAAATAGTATTGTGACGGGACCACGTGAAATTCCGCGTCTTGTTACCAAGGCTACCACGCCGTTCACTGACAGCCATACACATAGAGAAAACATAGATCATGACTAAGAGGGCGGGTCCATAAGTGCAAACAAAACTATGGGGAAGGGGGGGATGGGGGGGGGGGAAGAAAACACCATAAATAAAAACCAAGGCAAGAAAAGACTAGCGAAAAAAAGAAAAATACAGAGAAAACAGAAGAGAGAGATAGGACAGACTTGCATAATAGCAGATAATTAGCGGTAATAGTAAGGAAAAAAAAAAGAAAAAAAAAATTTTTTAATAATAATAAAAGAAATGAAGAAATCAAGGGGTATTTGGAAGGGATCCAGGGCAATGTAATTATTGATGGGGGCTAAAGACAGGAAACTCCGACCATTAGGAGAAGATGTGGAATCATGACAGCTGGTGTATTTATGGGGTAAGAAATACATCAAGGTTGTTTTTTTTTTTTTTCCTTACTATTACCGCTAATTATCTGCTATTATGCAAGTCTGTCCTATCTCTCTCTTCTGTTTTCTCTGTATTTTTCTTTTTTTCGCTAGTCTTTTCTTGCCTTGGTTTTTATTTATGGTGTTTTCTTCCCCCCCCCATCCCCCCCTTCCCCATAGTTTTGTTTGCACTTATGGACCCGCCCTCTTAGTCATGATCTATGTTTTCTCTATGTGTATGGCTGTCAGTGAACGGCGTGGTAGCCTTGGTAACAAGACGCGGAATTTCACGTGGTCCCGTCACAATACTATTTAAGTGGATGATGTTTGCTACTGCGCATGCTCTGATGAAATCCGATCTACGGATGAAACGCGTCAGCATGACGCCATCACGCTGTCTGTAGCGTATCTGCTGACCAACAGACCCGCCCACCAGCTCTGATCACACTGACCCGCGAATCAAGCGGCTGTTTGAATCCTCACGCAGAAACCATACGAGGGGAAGTTTGCGACACTAGCCATTCGGACTTTACCCGCAGCAACTATTTGGGCTTACCTCCTCTCACTGCCCACTTGCTACCAATGATGGAGGTATACTCCGGATGATCCTCTGCAGGATTGAACCACCAGCAACAAGGCACTTTACAAGCAGGAGACGGTGACAGCTTCAACTTCTTTTCCTGACGTGGACGACAGTCAACACTGGGTGAGATCTTACCTCTTTGCATCCCTGATCTGGGACTGTTATCTCTAGTTATCCCCAGTGTCTACTACCTGGCATCCGTTCCACATAGTCAGCCATACAGCCTAGCCCCGCTCCTCCAACTTCAGTTGCCTGCATCTTCTGTCTATACCTTCCAGCCTCCAGTCTCGTGAGCCATCCCCGGCCTAGAGAGACCCCGATTCCATAAGTTTGCACACACCTGTGCCCTGAGGCCGCTGCTGAGTCATCCATACATCCCTCCATCTAGGGCCTCTCCATCGTGGCCCTTCACCACTCTCTCCCCCTCCCTGGTTATTTCTGCCCTCCAGATAACTATACAGTGTTGATCAGATCTGTCGTCATAACCACCCACCACCAAACCAGTTTTTACTGTTTATCATCTGCTGCCCCTCCTTTTTATTATAAGGACTTCCAGCAATGTTTTGTACCTTTTACTTTGAAACCATTCATGTTTATTTATTTTGAATGATTTCACATGTTACATGCGAGTGGTTGATGTGATAGGTGGCCATCTGTGTCTGCACATGACTGTCTTGTCTTTTTTAACGGTGATGGTACCTGTGTTTTCAGGATATTTTTGGATTGGTGTTTATAGTGAGCTTTTTCAATAAATAGTATTTAATTATTTAATTCGACTCTTGCATGTTCCTCATCTATGAATTCACTTTTTCTTTGGTTTTCCTGTCGCATGTTAGAAGGAGTAATAGTATTGGATGCAGCACTCAACCACTTAGTGACCACCCTAGTTTTACTGCTACAGGGCAGCAGCTGTGCGCACAATCACGTATATATACTAGTGCCTGTACCTCCATGTTGAAGGCACTAATGCGTGCCAGTGGCGGCTCGCTCCTGTTGTGATTGCCCACAGCAGGAGCCCATCGGCGGGTACCGTGGACTTGATGTCAGCCTGCACCCGCCGATCATCAGCCAGAGAGACAGAACTGCGATCTGCCTATGTAAACAAGGCAGATTGCTGTTCTAAAAGGGGGGGGGGAGGCAAGGATCCTGTGTCTCTGCAAAGCAGGGACTAGGATCCATGTCTTCCAATAGTAAATGCACCTCCCACAATTTAGTAAAACACTGGCTAGGCACACAGTTAACCCTTTGGTCGCCCTTGGTATTAACTCCTTCCCAGCCAGTGTCATTATTACCGTGCATATTTTTAGCACCGATCACTGTATTAGTGTCACTGGTTCCCAAAAAGTGTATTTAGTGTCAGAATGGGTGCCGTAATATTGCAGTCCCATTATAAGTCGCTGAACGCTGCCATTACTAATAAATAAAAGAATAAATAAATAAAAATATCCCATAGTTTGTAGACACTATAACTTTTGCGCAGACCAATCAATATACACTTATTGGGATTTTTCTTACCAAAAATATGTAGCAGAATACATATTGGCCTAAATTGATGAAGAAATTAGATTTTTTTTTCAATTTTTTATTGGATATGTTTTATAGCGGAAAGTAAAAGATTTTGTTATTTTTTTTTCAAAATTGTCGGTCTTTTTTCGTTTTTAGCACCAAAAATACAAACTGCAGAGGTGATCAAATACCACCAAAAGAAATCTCTATTTGTGGGAAAAAAAGGACATACATTTTATTTGGGTACAGTGTCGCACGACCGCGCAATTGTCAGTTAAAGTAACGTAGTGCCGTATCTCAAAAAATGGCCTGGTCATAAAGGGGGTAAACCTTCCGGAAATCAAGCAGTTAAAGTAGTATTGTGACAACACATGAATTGATTTAAGCTAGACATAACAACTTAAAGGGGTAGCGCTGTTAGTAGTGTTTTCAGATGCTTATGATGATGTGCCCATAACCATACTTTAACATGATTGGCTGAGACACAGCAGTGGTGCCATTGGCTCCTGCTGCTATCAATCAAAGTCAGTTAGCCAATTAGGAGAGAAAGGGGATGGGGCTGAACCAAGTCTCCGTGTCTGAATGGATACACGGAGCCTAAGCTCGGCTCGGGTGCCCCCATAGCAAGCTGCTTGCCGTGGGGGCACTCGGGAGGGGGATAGGGCCAGGAGTGCTGATGAGGGACCCAAGAAGAGGAGGCTGCTCTGTGCAAAACCACTGCACAGAGAAGGTAAGTAGAGCATGTTTGTTATTTTTATTGAAAAAAAAACAAGACTTAAATATCACTTTAAGGGCACAAGGACATGCCAGAAACCCAGCAGAGAGCACAATGGCAGCCGGAGGCATCCAAAGTGTTCCTGCACTAGGTATTCCAGCAAACTAAAAGAAAATGCCCCCCCCCCCATAAAACAATATGTATTCCCCAGCACAAGCTGAATGACATATTCTTTGTTAAAATTTGCAATATAAGAAAATAATAACTTGTTCAAAAACCAAGTATCAAGTATAGCTAGCTAGTTAAAATTGGTCTTTGGACATGCGCCACATTTATTTATTTACATATTCACATATTCATTTCATTCTTTAGAAAAATTATAACAGATGATGACTTGTTGTGAACTGAAATCTGGAAGAAGGAATTGAGAACTAAGAACAAGAACTTGGCAAATTTAAAATTGGATCCAAAGGGTCCAGTTGGAGCAATTTACAGATGTATAGGAGACCCAAAGATGTCAAGTAACTATAACTCCTATGAGGATGCGACTTTGATGGATTCTGAACAGGCTTCCTAGTCCATTTTCTAGTGAATAGTCATTGTGGCTTGTAGGTACAGTTACTCTTAAATGTATTTATTGGTTGCATTTAATTGCCAATGTTTACTCTGTTTGCTGAGGCTTCTGTGTGTGTCCCTGTACACACGACCGGTTTTCCCGTTGGAATAAACTTTGATGGTTTTTCCGACGTAGTTCCGATGGAATTCTGCTCAAGCTGTCTTGCATACACACGGTCACACCATATTCCGACCGTCCAGAACACGGTGACGTACAACATGTACGACAGGTCTAGAAAACGGAAGTTCAATAACCAGTAGCCCATAGCTTCCGTCTCGTACTTGCTACAGAGCATGCATTGTTTTTGGTCCGTCGGAACAGCATACAGACGAGCGTTTTTTCGGAAAAATTTAGAACATGTTCTCTTTCTAGGTCCGTCAGAATTTTCGACGTAAAAAGTCCGATGGGGCATACACACGATCGGAATACAGTATACGATGAAAAGCTCTAGTCTGACTTTTTCTGTCGGACATTCAGCTCGTGTGTACACGGCATAAGTGATACTTGGTTGATATAAACTTTGCTCCAAATACATTTTCTATATAAATGCTATTATAATTGTTGTGGAGTCACTCCCTCAAACCACACCTATATTTTACCATGCTCACTTTTGTGACTCGCCAGCTCATGTACACTTTTCACAGCTTTCACTTTGATCAGTCATCCAGTGTTTGAATTAAAGCTTTGCCAGCATATACTGGAACATTAAAGAGGTCACTCAGTACAGAGTCTTATATTAAATAACAATATGTTAATTGTTAATGGTGTATAAATATTCTATTGTAATAGGTGTATAAAAAGACTAATTTAAATATACGCCTATTAAAAATAACTTTCCCAGATTTTTTTACTCCGTTCTCCTTCCCATGACAAATATAATTTTAGGATAGTGTACTTTACGGAATACCATTGGGAAAAAATATACATTTTAACACAAAGGCTCTTAGATCTTGCATTGCAGGTGAGGGGGTAAAAGGGGATATGTGACAATGGTAAGTTAATTAACTTTTTTTTCAATACTTTATATGAAGTTTGTATAAATGTAGCTCTTTATTCACCAGTTTGGAGTTGAAGGTATTGGTGGAGACCAGCCCCTGAACACCAACCACTGCACAGGAAAAGACCGTCAAAACTTGCTGGTGGATGTAAACTGGGCACCAGATATCCTACTATACAGGTTACTATGAATAGCAGGAGTATATTCAATCTCATGAACGCTGCTGCCAGGCTCATCCACCTCACAAACCGCTCAGCGTCTGCTACACCCCTCTGACAATCCCTCCATTGGCTGCCACTTAACAAATTAAACTCAAGCAACCTGGCCCCCAGCTACATCACTAACCTAGTCTCAAAATACCAACCTAATCGTTCTCTTCTCTCCTCCCAAGATCTCTAACTCACTTGCTCTACCCTTATCTGTCCAACTTTCTCCTATTTTGTCCACTGTCAGGCGATCCGTGAAAACTCATCTCTTTAGAGAAGCCTATCTGGCCCCCACCTAACTGTACATTTACTTTTTCCATCAGCCCACCCCCCACAGTTATTACCTCTTGTATCTTTTGACCTTCCCTCTTAGATTGTAAGCTCTAAGGAGTCGGGCCCTACTGTATTAAAGTGTATTGTATACACCACTCCTAAAGCACCCCTGCCCATTGAAATCAATGGGCAGCGCCACCAAACCGTCGGCAATGCACCGCTGTCAGAGGGCGCAGCTATGCAGCGCAGATATTTATAGTTCAGAGCTGCGCCCTCTGATGAAAGTGATGACAGAAACGCGTCAGGGCGTTGCTACGCAGCTATCTACAGAGTCGGCTTATACTCATCTGTCCTTCCTGGGAACACTGCGGGAGCGGTGAGAGGTTAGAGGGGAATGCACGACTGACATAGTATTGATGTTACATGCCCTTATATTATGCAAACATTGTGAGTGTTTTTTTGTGAGATAATTTTAAATTAATAAATAATTATTGTACTGGATTACGCTATGTGGAATTTTTTTTATCTATTGCTTGCAATGAGCAAAATACAGATGAAAAGTGTCCAGTGAACAGCGATTATCCCTTTGATTGATAAGCGTGTTAATCAGCAGGGTCTGGTAAGTGGATTACCTACAGGGCTGTGGCACAAGTGGTGTGGTGATGGAGACTTGGGATCGCTGCTAATATTTTCTTCCACGATCGTCTAGTTTATACTCACCTTCCTTTTCTTAATGGACTTTCACTGAGTGGATCACCATTTGATACTTTGTTTAAGTAGACTCTTAAGGAATTTCATTGATATTTTTAAATATTTGCTATTTTTGCACTAGCGCTGCTAATGTTTTAGAGGTTTTTCTTTGACATATATTTGATGCATCTTGTTTTAGTATAGCAGCTGCTGACTATTGTTTTATCAATATTTTCTAAGTGTGTGCTGAGGGAGGGATACTGAACATAGTTTTTTATCTCTCATTCTTTGATGTTGGAATACTGCCCTGCTGCACAGTCTCCGAAGGGAGGGGATCATGCTCTGCATCAATATGTCACAGTACATGTTGGTATTCATGGTTCCCTCAATGAATTCTAGCTTCCCAGTGCCGGCAGCACTCATGTTGTCTCAGACTATGACAATCTCACCACCACGCATGACTGTCGGCAAGACACACTTGTCTTTGTACTCCTCACCTGGTTGCCGCCACACACACTTGACACCATCTGAACCAAATACGTTTATCTTGGTCTCATCAGACCACAGGACATGGTTCCAGTAATCCATACCCTTATGCCCTGTACACACGGTCGGACATTGATCGGACATTCCGACAACAAAATCCATGGATTTTTTCTGACGATTGTTGGCTCAAACTTGTCTTGCGTACACACGGTCACACAAAGTTGTCGGAAAATCCGATCGTTCTGAACGCGGTGACGTAAAACACGTACGTCGGGACTATAAACGGGGCAGTAGCCAATAGCTTTCATCTCTTTATTTATTCTGAGCATGCGTGGCACTTTGTGTGTCGGATTTGTGTACACACAATCGGAATTTCCGACAACGGATTTTGTTGTCGGAAAATTTTATAGCAAGCTCTCAAACTTTGTGTGTCGGAAATTCCTATGGAAAATGTGTGATGGAGCCTACACACGGTCGGAATTTCCGACAACAAGGTCCTATCACACAGTTTACATCGGAAAATCCTATTGTGTGTACAGGGCATTAGTGTGCTTGTCTTCAGCAAACTGTTTGCGGGCTTTCTTGTGCATCATCTTTAGAAGAGGCTTCCTTTTGGGACAACAGCCATGCAGACTAATTTGATGCAGTGTGCAGTGTATGGTCCGAGCACTGACAGGCTGACCCCCCACCCCTTCAACCTCTGCAGCAATGCTGGCAGCACTCATACGTCTATTTCCCAAAGACAACCTCTGGATATGACGCTGAGCACGTGCACTCAGCTTCTTTGGTCGACCATGGCGAGGCCTGTTCTGAGCGGAACCTGTCCTCTTAAACTGCTATATGGTCTTGGCCACCGTGCTGCAGCTCAGTTTCAGGGTCTTGGCAATCTTTTTATAGCCTAGGCCATCTTCATGTAGAGCAAAAATTCTTTTTTTCAGATCCTCAGAGAGTTCTTTGCCATGGGGTGCCATATTGAATTTCCAGTGACCAGTATAATGCCCCGTACACACGGTTGGATTTTCCGACGGAAAATGTGTGATAGGACCTTGTTGTCGGAAATTCCGAATGTGTGTAGCCTCCATCACACATTTTCCATCGGATTTTCCGACACACAAAGTTTGAGAGCAGGATATAAAATTTTCCGACAACAAAATCCGTTGTCGGAAATTCCGATCGTGTGTACACAAATCTGACGGACAAAGTGCCACGCATGCTCAGAATAAATAAAGAGATGAAAGCTATTGGCCACTGCCCCGTTTATAGTCCCGATGTACGTGTTTTACGTCACCGCGTTTAGAACGATCGGATTTTCCGACAACTTTGTGTGACCGTGTGTATGCAAGACAAGTTTGAGCCAACATCCGTCGGAAAAAATCCTAGGATTTTGTTGTCGGAATGTCCGAACAAAGTCCGACCGTGTGTACAGGGCATAAGAGCGTGAGAGCGATAACACCAAATTTAACACACCTGCTCCCCATTCCCACCTGAGACCTTGTAACACTAACGAGTCACATGACACCAGGGAGGGAAAATGGCTAATTGGGTCCAATTTGGATATTTTCACTTAGGGGTGTACTCACTTTTGTTGCCAGCAGTTTATACATTATTGGCTGTGTGTTGAGTTATTTTGAGGGAACAGCAAATTTACACTAATATACAAGCTGTGCACTCACTACTTTACATTGTAGTAAAGTGTCATTTCTTTAGGGTTGTCACATGAAAAGATATAATAAAATATTTACAAACGGTGTGCTCACTTTTGTGAGATACTGTATGTACCAAATTCAACTCTCATACTAATCAAAACATAAATAAAATAAATGTACATCTGGACCTATTGACCTCACATAACATGTTCGGTTAAAATGTGGTTTAGTCCCTTTAAGTGGACCAAGGGTAGCTTTTCACATTATGGCCAATCTTGCTATTTCAATTTTTCTCCATATGGTATTCTCCTCCTTCACTCAGCACCATATAAAAAAAACGCTAAGATGGTTCTTATCCTTTTAAAAAAAAAAAATCTAAATTCTTTAACCACTTAAGGACCAGCCTCGTTTTGTATTTTAGGTGTTTACATGTTTAAAACAGGTTTTTCTGCTAGACAGTTACTTAGAACCCCCAAACATTATATATGGTTTTTCTTCTAACACCCTAGAGAATACAATGGCGGTCATTGCAATACTTTTTTTTGCACCGTATTTGCGCAGCGGTCTTATAAGCGCACTTTTTTTGGAAAAAATTCACTTTTTTGAATAAAAAAATAAAACAACAGTAAAGTTATCCCAATTTTTTTTTTATATTGTGAAATATAATGTTACGCCAAGTAAATTGATACCCAACATGTCATGCTTGAAAATTGCGCCCGCTCGTGGAATGGCGTCAAACTTTTACCCTCAAAAATCTCCATAGGCGATGTTTAAAAAATTCTACAGGTTGCATATTTTGCGCTACAGAGGAGGTCTAGGGCTAGAATTATTGCTCTCGCTCTACCGGTCGCTGTGATACCTCACATGTGTGGTTTGAGCACCGTTTTCATATGCGGGCGCTACTCGCGTATGCGTTCGCTTCTGCGCGTGAGCTCGTCGGAACAGGGGGGTTTTAAAAAATTTTTTTTTTATTATCTATTTTACAATATTTTATTAATTTTTACACTGTTTAAAAAAAAAAAAAAAAATTGTGTCACTTTTATTCCTATTACAAGGAATGTAAACATCCCTTGTAATAGAAAAAAGCATGGCAGGACCTCTTAAATATGAGATCTGGGGTCAAAAAGACCTCAGATCTCATATTTACACTAAAATGCAATAAAAAAAAAAAAAAAAAAAAGTAATTTAGAAAAATGACATTTGAAAAAATATGCCTTTAAGAGGCGTGGACGGAAGTGAAGTTTTGACGTCGCTTCCGCCCAGCAGTGTCATGGAGACGAGTGAGCGCCATCTTGGCCTCACTCGTCTCCAGACACACCAGAGAACAGGACGCGATCGCCTCCGCCGCTACCGACGGCTCCGGTAAGCGGCGGAGGGCACCGGATCGCGGTGGGAGGGGGGGTGGCCCACTCCCGCCACCGATAAAAGTGATCTCGCGGCGAATCCACCGCAGGGACCACTTTTATCTGAAAGCCGGCCGCCGCACGAAAACGGGGATACAGGGGTTATGGCAGCTAGCTGCTGCCATAACAACGATATTCCCGTTCAAACATAGGATGTACATAGTCGTGCGGCGGTTTGGGAAGTGGTTAAATTGCACAACTAAAATGATTACACTTGAATGTGCCAGGTGCAAAATCACAACAAATATATCCAGCCTAATGCCCTGTACACACGGTCGGATTTTCCGATGGAAAATGTCCGATCGGAGCGTGTTGTCGGAAATTTCGACCGTGTGTGGGCTCCATCGGACATTTTCCATTGGATTTTCCGACACACAAAGTTGGAGAGCAGGAGATAAAATTTTCCGACAACAAAATCCGTTGTCGAAAAATTCCAATCGTGTGTACACAAATCCGACGGACAAAGTGCCACGCATGCTCAGAATAAATAAAGAGATGAAAGCTATTGGCCACTGCCCCGTTTATAGTCCCGACGTATGTGTTTTACGTCACCGCGTTTAGAACGATCGGATTTTCCGACAACTTTGTGTGACCGTGTGTATGCAAGACAAGTTTGAGCCAACATCCGTCGGAAAAAATCCTAGGATTTTGTTGTCGGAATGTCCGAACAAAGTCCGACCGTGTGTACGGGGCATTAGTGTTAAAATATGACGATTATGTGCAATATCACAAACTGCTCTGGGTTACCACACTTCCCCTACCTGTTTCATCACACGGCACGTGACTTCGTCAGGGGGAATGCCCCCTGCATCTACTGTAGTTCTATGAAGAGGTGAGATAGTATTGTCAGAGTGATACAAATACATTCCAGAATAAAGGGAGTGGTTGTAAGCACTGCCTGCGCAACAGGTACTTTGCAAATTGTAAATCAATTTCATGGTGAAATGGAGAAAGAAGGTGTCTAGTAAATATTTATTGGCCTGCCTGAAATTCCGTTGCTTATAATGGAAAACGGAACTGGTGTTCAATACTGTTTCTGTTGTAAATTTATGCGTTTTATCTTGCAGACCTCTTTTTTATTCTATAAATGCTGTAAAGATATGTAATACGAAAACTGGTGCAATCAGTTTATTGCGTCTTTCTGGCAAATCCCTTTCTAAATAAACAGTGTATAGCGAATGTGGTCTATATTAAGTGTGAGTAGGTGGGTATAATTTTTCCAGTAATGTCATTGCTTATTTTGACAGACATTTCTCAAAAGGAGTCAGGGAAATGATAATAGAATTCTTACTGCCTTTTATATACTGCTTAAGTCTCAGTAGGAAGTGAACTAGGGCGATGTGATGTAATAAAAAAAGAAAGCAAATTATAGTAATAGTGAATGACGCAAATAAAGAGCTATTGTGATCGAGGGGCTTATTTAGATAACTATATTAAAATACCAATAATGATAACTTTATTTGACACCAATGTAAACACAAATCAAGAAGTGCGCAAGTGGTACCACAATAAAAATGGGCCTCACAGCTCCCTAACATTTCCTGTCTTGTAGGTAGCCCCTGAAATTACTCCAAAGCTGATTATAAAAAGACAAAGATGTGGGACCTAATCTGGGCTTTGCATTTTGAGTGGCAAAGTTAGACCTCTTTCTATGGTCTCATGCATACTAGACTTTTTTTACGCTGCTTTTAGGGGTATCTGGCTGTTTTTTTTACTGCCTCTAAAGTCCCCTGCATGTTAGCCTATATGTCTATGCATTTTGAGGAGTTTAGAGGCAGGGGTGTTTAAAGGCAGAAAAAAACCCCACTGCCAAGGCGCCTGGGAGCAGCAAAATGCTTGATGCAGGTTAACACGTCTAAACGCACGCTAACGCTAGATGTGTTTAGCCCTTTAGCGTTAATTCATTTCAATGACCAGAATAAATTATTATTCTGGACAATGAAACAAATTTATGCCCAAGCACTTGAAGCATCTAACTGCGCTAAAAAGTGGTACACACGTTCACAAGCATTAAGCATTTTTTCTGCCAAAACATTGCTGCCCGGAGCAAAGGCATCTAGAAGAAATAGCAAAAACGTCCAGTGCACATGAGGCCTAATTTTCCTTAGGCTCAGGAACCACAGCCATTCCTGTGTGGGTTCTTGCATCGCATCTGAATTGCAGGCAGTTCACACTGCTCTCTGCCAAAAGCTGCGAATGTCTATATAAAGTTAATGACATCCCCAAATCAGTTCGCAGAAAGCAGTGCGAACTGTGGAATTGGATCGGGGGTCTGAACACCCATGCAATCTGATTCCAGTGCAGACCAAAAAAAAAAAAAAGGGTCCTGCACCATTTTGGTGCGAATGCGACGTGATTTCAGCAATATAAACTGTATGGCTGAATTTGCATCGCAAAGACATTGCATGTGATGTGCACAGGTATGCGATGTGTATCACATGCAATGTTTGGCATCGCACCAGTGTGAACCCACTTATGCTTATGCAGAGTGGACATGATCACAGTCCGCTTTCCTCTATGGGCGGTTGGATGTAAATGGATCCGCCAGAAGGATGGGGAACGGATCCCCCATCCATCTGTTTTTAGTGGATCGGATCAGATGTTGGCGGGTGTAAACAAACTCACGGAGGGCAATGAATGGTATGATCAGGTCCGTTTAAAAAATTGACAAGTGGACCCAATTGGTCTGCCCATGTGAAAGGGGTCTAATTGATCTTTAAAGTACCAGGGGAGTGTTTCAAGATATCCTGCCAGAACACTGTAGCCTGAATGATTTTGAATCTTGGGCAGAATAGGCGTGATTTTGCCCGCGATTCCAAATCTCATTACAATCGCTAAAAAATATGTAACGTGAGTTTGGTTTTATTGCTAAAGAAAGTTGTAAAGTCAGAAGGTTTTTTATCTTAATGCATTCTATGTATTAAGATAAAAAGCCTACTGTGTGCAGCAGCCCGCCTCAGCCCCCCTAATACTTACCTGAGCCCCATCTCTGTCCAGCGATGTCCACGAGTGTCTCGGCCATCCGAGACTCTCCCTCCTGATTGGCTGAGACACAGCAGCAGCGCCATTGGCTCCCGCTGCTGTCAATCATAGTCAGTCAGCCAATCAGAAGAGAGAGGGGGCAGAAGGGCCACAGCTCAGTGTCTGAATGGACTCAGGGAGCTGTGACTCGGCTTGGGTACCCCCATAAGAAGCTGCTTGCTTTGGGGGCACTCGACATTAGGGAGGGGCTAGGAGCACAGAAAAGGGGCCAGAGAAGAGTAGGATCTGGGCTGCTCTATGCAAACCCACTGAAATAGAGCAGGTAAGTATACATGTTTGTTATTTTTAGAAAAAAAAATGAGACTTTACAATCACTTTAATGGCACTCCAAACATGGTGCAATTTTGTCACGATTGCCACGCAACAAAAAGTGTAAAAATGCGCCTGGCTCAGGACCCAAAATTTGGATCCTTAGCTTCTCTGCCATGACAAACACGCATATGGCAGCCCATTCAAATGAATGGGCTGCCTTAAATGTAACACGGGAACAAGCTTTTCAGCTACATGAAATGTGACTTATGTACAGTGGGGATCGAAAGTTTGGGCACCCCAGGTAAAAATGTGCATTAATGTGCATAACGAAGCCAAGGAAAGATGGAAAAATCTCCAAATGGCATCAAATTACAGATTAGACATTCTTATAATATGTCAAAAAAAGTTAGATTTTATTTCCATCATTTACACTTTCAAAATTACAGAAAACAAAAAAATGGCGTCTGCAAAAGTTTGGGCACCCTGCAGAATTTATAGCATGCACTGCCCCCTTTGCAAAGCTGAGACCTGCCAGTGTCATGGATTGTTCTCAATCATCGTCTGGGAAGACCAGGTGATGTTAATCTCAAAGATTTTAAATGGCCAGACTCATCTGACCTTGCCTCAACAATCAGCACCATGGGTTCTTCTAAGCAGTTGTCTAGAAAACTGAAACTGAAAATAGTTGACGCTCACAAAGCTGGAGAAGGCTATAAGAAGATAGCAAAGCGTTTTCAGATGTCAATATCCTCTGTTCGGAATGTAATTAAGAAATGGCAGTCATCAGGAACAGTGGAAGTTAAAGCAAGATCTGGAAGACCAAGAAAAATATCAGACAGAACAGCTCGCAGGATTGTGAGAAAAGCAATTCAAAACTCACGTTTGACTGCACGATCCCTCCAGAAAGACCTGGCAGACACTGGAGTTGTGGTACATTATTCCACTATAAAGAGATACTTGTACAAATACGGTCTTCATGGAAGAGTCATCAGAAGAAAACCTCTTCTACGTCCTCACCACAAAAATCAGCGTTTGAACTTTGCAAATGAACATATAGTCAAGCCTGAGGCATTTTGGAAACAAGTTCTGTGGACCGATGAGGTTAAAATAGAACTTTTTGGCCAGAATGAGCATAGGTACGTTTGGAGAAGAAAGGGCACAGAATTTAATGAAAAGAACCTCTGTCCAACTGTTAAGCATGGGGGTGGATCAATCATGCTTTGGGGTTGTATTGCAGCCAGTGGCACAGGGAACATTTCACGAGTAGAAGGAAAAATGGATTCAATAAAATTTCAGCAAATTTTGGATGGTAACTTGATGCCATCTGTGAAAAAGCTAAAGTTAAAGAGAGGATGGCTTCTACAAATGGATAATGATCCTAAACACACCTCAAAATCCATGGGGGATTACATCAAGAGGCGTAAACTGAAGGTTTTGCCATGGCCTTCACAATCTCCTGACCTCAACATTATTGAAAATCTATGGATAGACCTTAAAAGAGCAGTGCATGACAGACAGCCCAGAAATCTCAAAGAACTGGAAGACTTTTGTAAGGAAGAATGGGCAAAGATACCTTAAACAAGAATTGAAAGACTCTTGGCTGGCTACAAAAAGCGTTTACAAGCTGTGATACTTGCCAAAGGGGGCAGTACAAGATATTAACTCTGCAGGGTGCCCAAACTTTTGCAGTGCCATTTTTTTGTTTTCTGTAATTTTGAAAGTGTAAATGATGGAAATAAAATCTAACTTTTTTGACATTATAAGAATGTCTAATCTGTAATTTGATGCCATTTGGAGATTTTTCCATCTTTCCTTGGCTTCGTTATGCACATTAATACACATTTTCACCTGGGGTGCCCAAACTTTCGATCCCCACTGTATGTGAAATGTAAAATGTGTATGTGGCTGTCTCTGCTTTGCAGAAGCCAATTGTTTAATTGACTTCTGTTGTATGTCCCGTACACACGGTCGGATTTTCAGACGGAAAATGTGTGATAGGACCTTGTTGTCGGAAATTCCGACCGTGTGTAGGCTCCATCACACATTTTCCATCGGATTTTCCGACACACACAGTTTGAGAGCAGGCTATAAAATTTTCCGCCAACAAAATCCGTTGTCGGAATTTCCGATCGTGTGTACACAAATCCGACGCACAAAGTGCCACGCATGCTCAGAATAAATAAAGAGAAGAAAGCTATTGGCTACTGCCCTGTTTATAGTCCCAACCTACGTGTTTTACGGCATCGCGTTCAGAACGATCGGATTTTCCGACAACTTTGTGTGACCGTGTGTATGCAAGACAAGTTTGAGCCAACATCCGTCTGAAAAAATCCTAGGATTTTGTTGTCGGAATGTCCGATCAATGTCCGACCGTGTGTACAGGGCATAAGGGTAATGCTGGAAAACCTTTGTCAATATGTGACTGCGGTCAAAATACAGTTGTGTATACCTTTAAAAACAATGGCATTTTTCAAATAGCATAAGTACCCAAATCTATCCTGAAATCAGGCTCCTTCCATCCCCTGAACAAGGACACTCATATTGGGAGAGGGAAGGGCAGCAGAGGAAGCCAGTCAGGCTCTGCTGCATGCACATGTGCTGATAGGGAATATACTGACAGGATAGGAGAGCAAGTAGAGGTGAGAGAGTTGGCAATGCATGCCAAATATTAATTAAAGGGCATAGGGAGGATGCTCTAATGTTAAAGATTTGTAAAATAGATCACCTAGGTAGGAGCAAAGTCTTTGGAGGCTGGGTTAACTGATTATATGGGTATGTGTATGTTGGAAACAAGAAACTGGATGCAAATGTGTCAAAAAGGAAAACTGCTTTAGCTGCTATGTAAAGTAAAATTTATTTACCTTCAATGTTTTCCAAGCCTTAATCTCTTAAATTATCCCCCACCAAATTATAGAACTCTAAAGCATAATACAAATGGGCCATGTCAGGCAGCATCAGGCGGTTCAATAGAAACTAGACGTTATTCGGTAAGTGTGTACTGCAGCCAGTTGAAATGCAAATGCATGACGCGATTTTGCGGCGTTTTGCATTTCTCCTTACCTGCTGTAAATGTAGGCTAGTGTACATGCAGGTCAATAGTTTTTATAACTACAGCATTGTACATACACTATCCTTACCTTGTTAGGTGTTTTCATTAAATCATACTACAATCATTCCCTAAAATTGATTCCAACATGGAAAAAATAGGTCAACTACATATTCTGCAAGAAGTCCTACTTGTACTGAAGGTGATAAAAAAAATAGGTCAAGTACATATACTGCAAAAAACACTTGCCTGTTTTGAAATTAATAAATATAGGTCAACTACGTACAGTATTGTCAGGGTGCTATTTGGAACAAACACGAACATGTGCTAAAAAGGAGACAGCAGAATAAAATTGTGCATGTGCTGAGGAAAAGACCTGGCATAATTGCCAATACTTTACATGGCCGTGCTCATTTGCACAGAAATGCACGCACATTTGTGCACAGCAGCTGCCAGAACTGGAGCCAAATGCCCTATTTAAGGACAGTGGCTGCACCATTATTCCTTGCTCCTAAATTTCCTGTATTCCTTTGGATTACCTGACCCAGCTTGCCTCTGGACTTCCGTGCTGCCTGATTCCTGGTTTTGACCCTGGCTTGCTGTAAGGACTCTGCTTCTCTTGTTCTACCATGCATGACTTTGGTTTGCTCTTGACCACTCTTCTGCTTGCTCCGCTGGATCCCTGTGAATGACCTTGGCTCTGTTATTGACCACACTCCTGCCTACTCCCTGGCTTGCCTTCCTGTGTGTAACTTTGGATACCATCCTGACTACACTTCTTAAGTCTGGTCCTGCCAGCCTGATCCTGCATCTTCCCTGGGTACCACCTTGTCTGTAGTTGCTTCCCCTACATCTCCAGGGGCAACGGAGATCCTGCCATCTGTCCTGACAGACCAGCTGATAGCTCTCCAGTTCTGCTGTGCTGCACACAGCTTCCAGCGGATCAACATAAATGGCACCCATACTTCTTTGAGCCTAGCACTCCCTGTTCTCACCTTCAGGGGCACTTATCCTCAACGGAAGCCCCCTCATTAAATCAGCCTCAGACCAGGTACGTGACAAGTATGCTCCAAGGTTTCCCACCTGAAGAATTTAACAAACACTAATATATCCCTTGTTTGCTGGTAATTTTTTAAATGGGACCCAAATGAGAAGGTCTACAAGGAGAATGTGGATGTGCTGTGCTGCCTCCAGTATATGGAAAATGCCATTTCATTTGTGTATACAGACTGTAGATATATATATATATATATATATATATATATATATATATATATATATGGAGTGGGTACCTAGTTTTTGCCTCGGTGATCTGAGCATAAGTTCCCCCCCTTCCCACAGCCTTCTGAGACACATCACAGGTCCCAGAAGGCGGCAAGACCATTCACAAAATGCAGCGTGGCTCACACTTGCGCAGTGGGAAGCTGGCTGTGAAGCCACAAGGAGCCACAGCCGGCTTCCCTCGCTAGGCCTAAGACTGGAGCTGGGGACCAGAAGACCAGGGAAGAACCGACCTGGGTGAGGACAGTGCTGGATCCCTGGACAGGTAAGTGTCCTTTTATTAAAAGTCAGCAGATACAGTATTTTTTGGGGGGGAGGGGGGAAATAAAGATCCTTTTTAAAGTGGAACTTCACTCTCCCAATCAACAATAATTCATTTTAATCCTCATTTTGCGAGCATTAGTAAATAGATAGAAAAGTATATTATATTTACTTGTTTTAAACTTTTTTTTTTACATTTCTTCAGTTACTTCCTGGTTTTCTGCCTAGGCAAATGATGTCATGCATCCCAGGAGTCAGGAGAGGAGGAGGGGTTTTCTCAGCTAAGCACACTCTTCTGTATGAATACTTGTACTAAAGGCAGGAAGTAAATGCTACATAAATCATTTACCCTTACTCAAGATGGCCACAACCAGAAATGCCAAGGGGTGATTTTCAAAGTGATTTCTCTGCAAAATGCTTTGAATAATAAAAATGAATTAAGTAGCGTTTTTTTGTTTGTGGTGCTCAGATTCAGTGAAGATACACTTTAACTGTTCTTACTATGCTGCCTCCTGTGAAGCCATTTCCTTTTTCTTTGTTTGGGCTTATCTAATCTTTCCTCCTCTCAAGGCACACATTGGAGCTAGGAAAGCAGCCTTTCTCAACCTTTTCAGCAGAGAGAAACCCTATAAATAGAAATAACTTTCTGGTCAGAGGGAACACCTGCTTAAAGCGGGGGTCCACCTATCTATCGTTTTTTTTTTTTTTAGTTCATTCACAAACTTTTCTTCTCAGCATTACATACTCACATATTGTGTGTAATATGTCCACCTGTGTCAGATTTCATCGGAAAGAATAACTTATATTATTCACTGCAGGCGGTTTCCATCTTCATTGTGGGCATTTGACGCCCACAAGCATTTATTTCCTGGATGTGGTGAATGCTGTGCTCCCAGCATTCACCGCTCGTTCCCGCACATGCTCAGTGGCATCCTGGGAAGCCTGAGACTAGCTCCCAGGAGTCTGGGAGAGGCTAGAAACACGCCTACTCCCACGGGAGGAGAACCAGGAAGTGCAAAGAAGAATAGAGAAATAAAAGGTAATTACGGCGATTTAAATTTTTTTAAACGGCATGTCAGCATCTAGGCAAGGAAGAGAATACATACAGATATTGTTCAAAATTTGGGTGGAACTCCGCTTTAAAACTGTATCTACAACTTATGATACGTTAGTGTGATGTCAATGGGAAGAATGCTCCTTGCACCTGTGGTCATCGTGGTCATTGGGAAGCATTACCCCCTTACATATAGCTGAAAAGATCAATGGTGTCAGTGGGAACTTATCTGGGAGGCAGAACTGAACCCTGATTGAGAAACCCTGCTATTTCTCATAACTTATATTTTAGCATTACATGAGAATAGTTAACGAGAATTCATTTCCAAAGTCTGTTCCCAGGTTCCTCTTACCCTGCTCTCACAGCTAGCTTAGGGTGTTAATTACTCTTCCAGAGATAAATGAGTATGTTTGGTAATTTATACATTGCTCAGTAGTAATTTTGTATACCATCCTTGTCTAAAAGTTTAAAATCCACTTAATGATTTTTACTTAATCCAGCTAATATGTTATTGCATTTAAAAAAACACTGTTGGAAGTATGTTAACGGGTCTGTAAAAATGGGCAATGGGGTGGGGTAAGAAAGTTATCAGTGCCTCTTGTCCCTCTTCTCTCGATATATGATTTTGACCTGTATGTGTGATTTTGGCCAGTTACAATATATAAAGTACAACCAACTACAGCATTCCAGCTTGTGCTTAACCATTGCAGAAGACCCTAGCAAGTTGGTCAAAGTATTTGCAACAACAATTGTGGATCTTCAGCCCAAATTTGTGTGTGAGCTATTACCACACTGGGTTCATCAACATCTGGCATATTTCTATCTGCCAGATTGCCTTTTAACATCCATCCACCGATCTATAAAGTGCAACCAATAGCAACATGCCACCTCCGTGCTAAACCTTTGCAGAAGACCAAAGCCAGTTGGTCAATGTGTACTGAAACCACAACTGTGGAACTCTGATCTGCAGCTCAAATATGTTCATAAGCTGCTTGCAGCGTTCATCAACATTTTGGGTATTCTTATCAGACAGACAGCTTCCTAACATCCATCCACCATCCATAAACTTCTCATAGCACAGTGAACTGCTGAAAATATAAGCATTTGTCTTACCTACACTGGTATGTATTGATCACTCATAAAGAAACAAGCGCTATCTAATTAAATACCTACCCATTTGACGTACACACCTTATTATCAATGTCCTAAAAAATAACAGTGAAACATTTGATTAACAATACAACTAGGAATTTTACTTCACTGAGCAAGTGTGTTATTCACACATAATGATAATTTCCAACACTGTATTCTTTAGTGAGCTAGGTAAGGCTGCGATTAGACCATTTTGTACCACAATATCCTGAAAAACACCAGGCTTCCAGGAATATTTATGCCAATTTATGCCAATACATAGCCTAATTTCTAAGTATTATGTGTGCATCCTTCCTGTTTGCTGAATGCCTTTGTAACTAATTTAACATCATTTACTGAGAAGATATTGTCCCTGAACACACTGCCATAATAATGATTTACAATGATGCATATGCATTCCTGTCTCCAGCAAGCATCCTGGTTGCCCACAGTTTCTCAGTGGTGAGCTGCTACTGCCATTAACAGTAAACTTATAAGAAAATAAACGTGTAACATATAACGGTAAATTGCTGGATGCAGGCTCTTACAGTGTCACATTTTCTTTCGGTACTAAGTGGTATTTAATGGAATCATGACTGTATATGATGCAAATGTAGAATGTTAGAAAAAATGATCAATGTCCTGGAATAGTACTGCCAGAAAATGTATTTTACTTAAGATAGTTAGTTAAAAGTAAGTACGTTAAAACACCTATATGAAAGAACCCACACACTACACTGGAAGACCTTTTGAAACTAACATTTGATAAAACAAACAATGACACATTGCAGGTCTCTGAACACTGCTACCATGTATCACTGTATGATAGGACTCTGCAATGTATTCTGATCAAGGTAGTATTTGCAAGTTATTTTATCTGTAGTCTTATTTTACGTAAAGATAATTTCTTTATTGTCCATTGGGGAATATAACAATTCTTATGCCCTGTACACACGGTCGGACATTGATTGGACATTCCGACAACAAAATCCATGGATTTTTTCCGACGGATGTTGGTTCAAACTTGTCTTGCATACACACGGTCACACAAAGTTGTCAGAAAATCTGATTATTCTGAACGTGGTGACGTAAAACACGTACGTCGGGACTATAAATGGGGCAGTAGCCAATAACTTTCATCTCTTAATTTATTCTGAGCATGCGTGGCACTTTGTCTGTGACGGAAAATCCGACCGTGTGTATGGGGCATTAGACATTAGGTCATACAGCCACCTACAGGAAGTTGAGACACAGGCAAAAAAAATATAAAAGGCTAGGTTCATCTTTATGAAGAAAAAATAATAAATTGCATTTATTTTCTTTTTACAAAAAACCTGTAGAGCATTGCACCGCGATCAGTGAACAATTGGTGCAATGTCAGACTCCTGCAAACTGTTCCTTTAGCTCAAACCTTTTGAGTTGCAAAGTGAAAAATCTCTTGAAAACTGATTAGCCTACATGCCTTTATTAAATCAACCTTTTTGAACTTTTGTTAGGGGTCTGTTTTTATCTTTGGAGCTTGGCCCAGTTTTACATTTTGTTGTAACCATTTTGGCTATTGGTCTTTTATTCTATTTAGGTAGCTTATTGTCACACCTGTTTTCGTTATGGTGGATGATTGGTTGTCCTCTACATTGCAAATTAAGGCTCATGATTCTGTCAGGTGGCAGTTCATCCTTAGGCTCGGTTCACACTGGGGCGACTTGGGATCCGACTTGTACGCCCTCAAGTCGCCCCAAGTCGCCCCAGAAATAGTTTTGATGGGAGTTAACGCTAGTGTCTTAATAGACACTACTGAAGTCGCTCCGACTTCAGAGCGTACTCCCTGTATTACTTTGATCCGACTTGGTAGGCGACCTGTACCATAGAAATCAATGGAAGTCGCCTCCAAGTCGGATCTCTCTGTAAAGTCAAGCGACTTTGCAGGGAAAACCCCTCCCTCCCCCCCTCCCTCCCAGAGAGCTGATTGGCCACAGGCGAAGTCGCCTGTCATGGAGGCGACTTCAAGTCGCCTCGTAATTTGCCGAAGTCGCGTCGGAGTTGCGTCGAAGTCGCGTCGAGGTCGCGTCGAAGCCGCCGTGCAAAGTCGCGCTAAAGTCGTGTTGCCCATGTGTGAACCGACCCTTAGTCGTGTCTACCTGTCCTGGTCTAAAGCACCAAATTGATCCCTGGTGCCCACTGGCTCCGACTGCTGTCAATCACAGCCAGTGAGGAAGGAGGGGGGGGGGGGGCTGAGCCGCGCTCTGTGTGTCTTATGGACACACAGAGGGGGCCCAGAGGTGAGCACACACAAGTGCCCCCATAGCAAGCGGCTTGCTATGGGGGCACTTTGCCAGGGGGAGGGGCCAGGATCACTGGCGGGGGACCTGAGAAGAAGAGGATCAGGGCTGCAAAACCACCGAACAGAGCAGGTAAGTATAACATATTTATTATTTAAAGAAACATTTTTTTTAACTTCTTCAGTAATATATGGGTTACAACTGTCCACATCTTGGAATTATTGTAGTGCAATGTTGCATGTAAGTCCAGAACATTTGGTATTATGGAGTCAAAGGTATCTCATCAACATCTCATCAACAACTTGATGAGTGGTCAATTCACACTTTACAGGTTTCACATATTTCACAGGAATGGTGCTGAGGTGCTGCTCACAGTTCAGGGCACACTGCTTGTTTCCCAGTAGGCCAGAGACCTCCACCGGTCCTTCCTGACTTCGCCCAAGGCACAATGGGCACCATCCCACAGTCAGCAAAACCACTCTCCTCTCCACACACAGTTAACATTCCCAAAAAGGTCCTGGGGTGACTACTCCCATCCCTTAAACAGGCAGGGGGCAGGGCAAGCCAAAAAGAAATGACCTATCAGGAAAGTGCCCAAAAATTGAAGGGAATTCCAACTTAAAGTGGTTGTTAAGCCATTTATATAATCCGCTCTGTATCCTAAGCCTGTGTCCCCCTGTGTGTGTGATTTATAAAAAAAAATACTGATTATACCTCATTTCAGAGCACCCATCAATGCTCACGTGACCGGCAGGCTCACTGCTCTCCCCATCTGACAGCTGCAGCGGGCGGGGCCGGGATTCCCCCGCTGACATCAGGCGGGACGAGGAGAGGAGGAGCGAGACGGCCGGTCACGTGAGCACTGATCGGCGCTCTGCAATGAGGTATAATCAAATTTTTTTTAATAAATCACACACACAGGTGGACACAGCATTAGGACAAAGATTGGATGGTATGAAAATAACACTGTTATTTCAGCAGCAGGAGGGGGGGAGGGGGGGAGGGCACTGTCACAAGCTGACAGGAGGGGAGCAGGGAGAGCAGACAGGAGAGAGCAGATGATGGAGGCACGTAAGCTGACCACAGTATCAAGGCTTAGCAGGCATGATGAACCGTGGTCAGTTTACAGAGTGGAGGGTAGAAACTAGCAGGATCAGCTGGGTATTTCAGGTTTTACAGGAGGCCAAATTACACAGCACAAGCACTGTACAAGTGCTGTTTAACATGCTTTAAGGCCCCTTTCACACGTTTTCTACCGCAGCTAAACGCACATAATGCTTTCCTATGGCCCCATTCACACACTGCGTTTAGCTGCTTTTTCATTACATGAGGTTTGGTTCGGATAGAAAAAATAGAATTGACTGCATCCAGGAGCGATTTAGTGCAGCTATCCGCACATAACTGCAGGTAATTGCAGTGCACTGTGTCAGCTGCGGATAGCAGCGCCGAGCTGGCTCGCTCATCGGGAAAGGAAAACTATTTTTTCCTTTCCCAATGAACGACAAGCACGGGGATCTGACTTGGATCCCCGCCGATGCCAGGCACTGTTTGGTACGAATTTTGAGGGGGAACTCCACGCCAAATTTTAAATAAAAAACCAGCATGGGTTCCCCTCCAAGGGCATACCAGGCCCTTCGGTCTGGTAAGTATTTTAAGGGGCACCCCCTACGCAGAAAAAACGGCGTGGGGGTCCCCCCAAAATCCATACCAGACCCTTATCTGAGCACGCAGCCCGGTTGGTCAGGAAAGGGGGTGGGGACGAGCGAGCGCCCCCCCTCCTGAACTGTACCAGGCTGCATGCCCTCAACATGGGGGGGTTGGTGCTTTGGGGCAAGGGGGGCGCCCTGCCCCAAAAGGGGGCGTCACAGTCCTGGGGCACGATGGGACTGTGACGACATAAGGGGCGGGGTCACCGTGTGACATCACCCGGTGGCCATGCCCCATGCCTATATAATTGGTTGCGGACCTCACTCACGGCATTACAGCGAGAGGAAGCATCAACATCTCAGAAGACCGGGCTCCTCTGCTAGCAAAAGAGCGACAAAAGAGCAGAAGATAGCGGAGGAGCCCGGCAGAAGGAGAAGGCACCGGAGAAGAACCAGAGAGTGCGGAGACGACACCGGAGAGAGGGAGAAGGGGCCTGAGAGATCCCCGAAGTCGGAAGAAGACCCCCGGAGCTGCCTAATAAATTACTTTTAAAACCTGTGTAGTGTGGTTTTTTTTGACACTTTTTCCCCAGGTGAATGGGTAGGGGTACGATGTACCCCATACTCATTCACATACGGTGGGGGGCCGGGATCTGGGGCCCCCTTATTAAAGGGGGCTCCCGGATTCCGATAAGCCCCCTGCCCGCAGACCCCGACAAACAACGGCCAGGGTTGTCGGGAAGAGGCCCTTGTCCTCATCAACATGGGGACGAGGTGCTTGGGGGTGAGGGGGCCCGCAGTGCGCCCCCCTTGCCCCAAAGCACCAACCCCCCCATGTTGTGGGCATGCGGACTGGTACGGTTCAGGAGGGGGGGAGCTCGCTCGTCCCCACCCCTTTCCTGACCGACCAGGCTGCGTGCTCGGATAAGGGTCTGGTAAGGATTCTGAGGGGGACCCCCATGCCGTTTTTCGGCTTAGGGGTTCCCTTTAAAATCCATACCAGACCGAAGGGCCTGGTATGCTCTTGGAGGGGAACCCATGCCGTTTTTTTACTTAAAATTTGGTGTGGAGTTCCCCCTCAAGATTCATACCAAACACAGTGCCTGGTATTGGCGGGGATCTAAGTCGGATCCCCGTTCAATATGAGTCGGTACCCTGTCGGTTGCTATGGAAATGGCAAACCGCAGCTAAACGCAACCGCAGCTAATCGCACTGTACAAATGCAGCTGATCACAGTGCCTGGTGACTTGAATTTCACAGGAAAAAAAAACATGCTTTTAACTGAATAGCCGTCCATGTGAAAGGCGCCTTAAGGAACAGGAGCCTTTTTTTTTTAGGTTAACAAATGCTTTAATCTCTGTCTAAAAGCAGAACAGCTTGCAACAGCAAATGTAGGTTCAAAGTTACTGTAGACAAAAAGTTTAGTTCTTCATCTCCCTGATATGAAGCATGACTCCTACTCTCCATAATGTAAAATACATTTAAAAAAAACAATTCAGTGACAATCCTTAGAAGGGTTGCAGGATGTGGACAGAACTAAGACCTCTGGTACATAGAACTTGTCAATAAAGCAGGGGATCTGTCTGCTTTGTTCTTCATCTCCCTGATATGAAGCATGACTCCTACTCTCCATAATGTAAAATACATGAAAAAAAAACAATTCAGTGACAATCCTTAGAAGGGTTGCAGGATGTGGATAGAACTAAGAGCTCTGGTACATAGAACTTGTCAATAAAGCAGGGGATCTGTCTGCTTTGCTCAGAGCAGAGCAGAGGGATGGCAGGTCCATGTCCGCTCAGTTTATGCAGAGTGGACATGGACAGATGCTGCTCTGCTGTATCGGCGGTCAGGTGTTAAAAGACCAGCTGTCCTTTTACACCCGACTGCCCTCCGATCTGATCCGCCTATATGGAGGGGAACAAATCCCTTCCGTTTATTTTAGTGGACCAGATCGGATTGGAGGTAGACGGGTGTAAACAACAGCAAATCCCTTTACACCTGCTGGTCCATAGGGATACATGAACCATCTAATCAGGTCCACCTGAAAAACTGACAGATGGACCTGATTAGATCGCCTGTGTGAAAGGGGCCTATTTCCCCAAAAGGTAATAAAAACAGATGGGTAAATCAAAGTGCTGCCATTTATGCAAAAAAAAAAAAAATATATATATTTATAACTTTTTTTGTAGGCTTGTCTCTACAAGGTTCTATTATGGTGTTAGTAGGGCTACTCATATTTTTGTTATACATTTTCATCTTAAAATAATACATATCATACAGTTTCACCTCTATAAATGTAAACCCTAGGGTTAGGGTTCCGTGGGAACGGGTAAAAAACACATGTGTCGCACATAATTTAAACAATTAAACTAACATGCCTAACATGCTTAAAAAAAGCTTGAAAAACCTTTAAAGAAGCTCAAGCTGAAGTGTGAAAGCTATTTTCTAGTAGACTACAAAAAATATATAAACACAGACTAATACCTCTTTGATAATACGTGCGAGAGATCTCTCTTCCATTATTTCATTTGGCAGAGCATATACTTTTATTTCAGAAAGAGGGTGATGATGGAAAACAGCAAATCTAAAGGCCAAAACACTGACTTGGCCAACTTCCAGAGGCTGATTACTGAGAGGTTAATTTGTCTTTCCACTGTCTGCCTGGAAAGTATTTCCACTGTAATTACAATAACTTTCCAGCTAATTTTTCCAATGATATGAAATATTTATAGATTAGGGAACACTTCTGCCACGTGAAATGGGTTATCAGTTATTTGCATGTTCATTTTGTTCTTTGGAATGGTAATACGTATGAGATATGACTTTAGGCTGGTATTCACGACACTGCAGCTAGACTTAGCCTACAGCATAACATGTACCACTAATTCAGTGGCTAGAGTCTTGTGTTTTCTTATAAATTACATTATTGCAGCATCTGCAGAAATAAATGTGTTATATTACTTCTACTTAAAGTACAGCTTTACTTTTGTAAAAAAAACCCTGTATGGATCCCTTACCTCCCTTGTATATAGTATGCCCCCACGCAGATCCTTGGATGCAGCGTAGATCCATTCCACACAGCCCAACCCTCTGTCAAGCCAATCAATATTTTCATCCATTTTTTCATCAACCGCCTATGTTTTAATGTGCAAACATGATTACAGTTTCCATAGAGATGAATGGATCAGATGATAGATCACATGACAACCCCAGACAACTGTAAACACTGTTATATTAACCACTTCAGTCCCGGAAGAATTTACCCCCTTCCTGACCAGAGCACTTTTTGCGATTCGGCACTGCGTTGTTTTAACTGACAATTGCGCGGTCGTTCGACGTTGCACCCAAACAAAATTGACGTCCTTTTTTTCCCTACAAATAGAGCTTTCTTTTGGTGGTATTTGATTGCCTCGGCGGTTTTTATTTTTGGAGCTATAAACAAAAAAAGAGAGACAAAAAACACATTATTTTGTACTTTTTGCTATAATAAATATCCCATTTTTTAAAAAAAAAAGCTAATTTTTTTCTCAGTTTAGGCCGATATGTATTCTTCTACATATTTTTGGTAAAAAAAATCGCAATAAGCGTATATTGATTGGTTTGAGCAAAAGTTAGCGTCTACAAAATAGGGGATAGATTTATAGCATTTTTATTATTATTTTTTTTACTAGTAATGGCAGCGATCTGCGATTTTTATTGTGACCATGACATTATGGCGGACACATTGGACAATTATGACACATTTTTGGGACCATTGGCATTAATACAGCGATCAATGCTATAAAAATGCATTGATTACTGTAAAAATGTCACTGGCAGTGAAGGGGTTAACACTAGGGGGCGGTGAAGGGGTTAACTGCATTCCCTGGGAGGTGATTCTAACTGAAGAGGGAGGGGACTAACTAGAAGAAAGTGACGGATCATGGTTCCTAGCTAATAGGAGCACACGATCTGTCACTCCTGTCAGAACAGAACAGGGAAGTGTGTGTTTACACACACTTGTCCCTGTTTTGTCTCTCCTGCTCGCGATCGCTCGTGGCCGGTGGTCATCACGACCGTCGGCCACAAGCATCGGCACCCCTGCAGTGCAGCAGGCGTGCAAGCGCTCCTGCTATCCCGACCCCGCGAGCGGACATATAGCTACGACGACTCCCGCAGGGGAGCCAATCTCCCGCAGTATAACTTCAACGGTTGGTTGGGAAACGGTTAAAGTGTTACTAAACTCAGGACCGTGGAGGCATGGCCTGGAAAGCAATGGAGTAGGACGCTTGCAGTGAGTGCTCCGCTTGCCCATACTCCTGCAACACCATCCTGCTTCAATCCTGATGATCCTACCTGGAATCTGCATCTTAGCAAGCCTGCCTTGTCCTCTGCCTGGCCCTTGGAGCTATTTAGCCTTCTGGAGCGCCATCGCCGGACTTTCCCACCCTGGGGCTGCCTGTAGGACAGACCGCGGCTTCGGCCGAGACACCGGAGCGGAGGCCATTTTGCTACACCGGGCGGCGGCTCCTACACATCTCCCTGCTATACCTTGCTCCCCCGAGATTGCTTTCTACCTGCCTTGGCCACCGGATTGCCTGCGGACACTAACACAGCGTTTCTACACCCTGCAGCAGCTGGTGGGACTGTCTGCGGCTCCGGCCTGGTCCCTGGAGCGGCGGCCATTTTGCTACACCCAGAGACGGCCTTACAGGTTTCCCTGGCCTGCCTGGCTCCACAGAGACTGATCTTTGCCTGCCTCGGCCACTGGAGCTCCTTTAACAGATGGTGCAGTATCTCCTCCTCCAGTGGCAGCCAGTGGGATGGTAAGCGGCTTCGGACCTGGTCCCTGAACCGGCAGCCATTGGCCTGTGCAAGTACTGCAAGACTACCTGATCCCCCTGAGCCCGATTTCTCCTTGCTACAACCAGCTGCTCCCGCACCCATCTGGCCACAATTTGTAGTCCCTATTGTGCCTCTCTAAAACTGCGGCGAGAGGGGATCACCGAGGACTCGGCCCCGTAAGAAGCGGCCATATTAGTACACCCCGGGACTCCCCTGACCACCTCTGGACTATGTCTCCACCGAAAAAGTACCATCGCCTTGAGGTAGACCAACAGGCTAAGGATGGCGCCGGTCCCTCTCCAGACACGGAACATTCTACGGCGGCCACAAACAAAGTACTTGATACTATTGCCCTATGCCAGAGCACGCTCAGCACCAAAAGTGAGGAAGTCAAAATCGATGTGTCTCTTATCCGACAAGACCTCTCTGCCCTGCGGGAAAGCGTGGCAGAGACGGAGAACCGTATTAGTAGAGCGGAAGATATCTTGCACCCCCTGCAACATACTACTGATGAGGTGCGCCCTCAGCTTCAGCAGATCAGTGCAAAACAGGACGACATGGAAAATTGCCTCCGGAGATGTAATCTCGGATTTATCGGCCTCCCTGAGAATGCTGAGGGCAACGACGCGGCAAGTTTTCTTGACAACCTCCTGACATCCACCTTCGGCAAAGATGCATTCTCGCTAATGTTTGCGGTGGAAAGAGCTCATCGAATCCCTGCCCGCCCTCCTCCTTCAGGGGCTCCACCGCGTACCCTGATAGCGAAATTTCTCAACTTCAGGGACCACGACAAGATCCTCCACCTGACCAGAGAGAAGGTGAATATCCCCCATACCAACACACATGTGGCCGTGTTCCTGGACTTTTCCAATGAGATACAACGACAAAGATCCAAGTTCCAGGATGTTAAACGACACCTCCGAGTACTACACCTCAAATATGCTATGCTGTACCCTGCAAAGCTTCGTGTCGAGTGTGAGGGCCGAACCCACTTTTTTGAAGACCCTGAACTAGCATCCGCTTGGATTGACCAGAGGGATCGCCAAGACTGAGTGACTGAGTGTACCACCTTGTCTATAAGCTGTGAGTACTTTGCCTTTTTCCCCCCTGTTCCTTCCTTTACCCGCAATATCATCCACTGCTGTACTGCTGAGCCCCTCAGTAGGCACATTGCACGTACATATCCTTTGCTGGAACTGGGGGATGGACTTGCAAATCCTTTTCAGCCCTATACTGGATCTCGCAGTGTACCTACTGTCTCCGGGTGACCTCATTGACTCATGATCTCCACTTCCCGTTTACCTGAGAGATGTCTGTAGAGGACAGTAGATCGAACGTCACTAATAACTTTATTTTACTTTATCTACCACCCTGATGGCAAGCGAAGCCCCCCCCCCCTCACAGCTGTAATGGCACTGCACCTTTGTGGCCCCTACACCCCATGCACTTCTCAGAGAAGTCGCCCCCCTAGTGTCTCTGTGAATTTTCTCATTCCCCGTTTGTTTGACTGGTTTCTTTTCCCCTTTGTTTTTTTTCTTTTTCTTATGGGTATCTATGCTCCTCTGCAATTAAGTTCCTTGCCTCCAACGGGTCCTAAACGTTGGATGTCCCCTGTTGATACCCAGTTATGAGATACTATGTCTGTGCCAAGTTTGGGTGGCATTGGACTGGGAGGGAGGGAAAATGTTGTGGTTGTTATTTTTCTCACACCACCATGTTTGCAACTGCTTACTTATGCTAAAGGTACTATGTTATTATCATACATGCACTGTCGTTACTGGTTATCACTGTGTTTTATACTATCTGATGTGGCTATGTCTGCTCTGCCGGTCCTGGTCCAGCTGCGATTCATCACATACACCCTTTTCCCGCCATGAGTTCTCTGAAGTTCTTCACATGGAATGTTAGAGGCTTACGCAATAAGATTAAACGCACAGCCGCCCTGACATTCCTTAAGTCCCAACATGCCGACATCATCACGCTAGTTGAGACCCACGTCACGGGCCACTTACAATCCTCTCTCAAAAAAACTTGAATTGGTTGGGCATACCACGCCACCCACACCTCTTACTCCAGAGGTGTATCAGTCCTGATCGCTAAAAGGGTTCCGTTTGACCTAATACTGCTTTAGACGGACCGGCAGGGCAGATATGTGTTTATACAAGCCGCTATTAATGGATCCCCTATCCTGATACTAGCCTGCTATGTCCCCCCCCCCCCCATACAACTCATTTGTGATTAAGGAGGGCCTTGCCTTTATGGCACAATACACCTCTGTACCGGCTGTGTGGATGGGGGACTTTAATATGACTCTCATTCCCACTGTAGACCGAATGGGCGCACCGGACCTCCCCCTAGACCCGCCGGCCCATACCAGACTACACCGAATACTGACTGACTTTGCTCTTGTAGACACTTGGCGCTACAAGCACCCACATTCTAAAGTCTTTTCATGTTTCTCAGCCAGCCATAACACAATGTCACGAATCGATTTTATTATAATTTCACAGACCCTGACACTTAAACTGGGAGACACGGGCTTTGCTCCGAGAATACTCTCGGATCACGCCCCTTACTGGATTACGATTCAGCTCCTGAAGGCCTCCCCTGCTCCTCTTTGGCGGTTAAACCCGTTTTGGATGACTGCCCTGCAGGACCAGGATGACATCCCCACGGAATTGCAATACTTTTTTAGAGCCAACAGGGAGTCAGCCACTCATGACATAGTGTGGGAGACGTTTAAGCTCCACGCCCGCTCCCTGCTCTCCACACGTATCAACAGACTTAAGCGATCATCGAAACTCATTGTCCAACAGGCTACAGAACACCTACAGGTGCTGGAGGAGGCGTTCCACCGGGACCCCTTGCCCAGCACTGCCAACAATCTCAAGATTCAGACATGACAGGTTTCCCAATTACATATTGAGAAGGCCAAGCAACGCATCTTTTTCTGTAGGCAAAGGGTATTTGAGTATGGAGAAAGATCGGACAAACTCCTTGCATATTTTGCTCACTTAGATTCACGTCCCCTGGTGGTGGTGTCGTTGACTGACCCCCAGGGGAACGTCGTCACTGATCCGCAAAAAGTAGCAGAGGAATTTGCGAGATTCTGTCGCGCACTTTACACCTCCCGGGTCACTCACACTCCCCAAGATACCAAAGACTACTTAGCGAGAATTAAATTCCCTAGATTGACTGATGCCCAACGTGAACTCTTAGAAGCTCCCATTACTAAGGAAGATATCTCTGAGGCTATCTCCTGTCTGGCTGCATCTAAGGATCCAGGTTCAGACAGCTTACCACTTGAATTTTACACCACCTATTTTGAAATTTTAACCCCTAAACTTCATGATCTATACAAATCCATATTTGATGCAGGAATCCTACCCCCCTCTATGAGAGAAGCCCAAATTGTAGTAATCCCTAAGCCTTGTAAGGACCCCAAATACCCAGAATAATATAGACCCATTTCCTTACTACAGGTCGACATTAAAATATTCGCTAAGATTCTAGCCTCCCGCCTTAACCAGGTCATTCTTTCAGTGATCCACCCTGATCAGACAGGCTTTATGCCAGGGAAGAACACTGCTATGAATATTCACCATCTATTTATGAATATTCAGGGGTCCCATGATGAAGTCGGCTCGAGGGTCGTGGTGGCTCTAGACGCCGCCAAGGCCTTCGATTCCGTGGAGTGGAACTACCTATGGGAGTGCCTCTCGAGATTTGGACTTGGCCTCAACTTTATTCGCTGGGTTCAGCTCCTGTATCAATCCCCGAAGGCCAAGGTGTTTGTAAATGGCTGGCTCTCCGATCAATTCCCGCTGGAGAGAGGGACCCGACAAGGCTGCCCCCTTTCCCCCATGCTGTATGCATTGGCTGTGGAGCCGTTGGCCATCATGGTTAGGGAATCTGGAAGAAAAGATTGGGATGTACGCAGATGATACGCTCCTCTACTTGGCCGACTCGGGTCCTTCCCTCGTTGCAGCCCTCCACTCTATAGAGCATATTGGTAGCCACTCGGGCCTAAGCATAAATTGGTCTAAATCCCAGATCCTTCCGATTGACCATTCCCCCCCTCACTCACATCCCCCCCTCTGACTCTCCCCAGGGTCTCTGTAATTAAGTACCTCGGAGTGCAAGTTACTAGATCGCTTACAGACTACACACTCTTGAATATTGAACCCCTATACACCCTGATCAAGACTAAGACACAAAATTGAGCTCGACTACCCCTGGGTGTCATGGGACGCATCAGTCTAGTCAAAATGATACTCTATCTGGTGTGGCATGCTCCCCTGTATATACCACAAACATTTTTCAAAACAATAGAATCTATTCTTGATTCGTTTATATGGGAACACAGCAGACACAAATTATCTTGGAGAATACTTAAGAACCCAGTGACATTGGGAGGTGTTGCTCTTCCAGATTTTCAGGACTATTATCTTGCCTCCCAACTGTCCCACTTCTATCATTTTGACAAGAACGAGCTACCAAGATACCAGCTACTACTCTGTGAACACCCTGATAACCCAGCTCATACCCCACTTCAGTCAGTCCTAAGGGCCCCATTGACAGGACATACCCCCCAACACAAAGCAGGCATGTTGACACATCATCGGAGGGTGTGGAGGTTGGCACTACAAAAACTCGGGACTCCACAGGTTCATTCCCACACCCCCTTTGGTTCAACACACGCCTGCCTGAGTTGTTGTCTATCCCAGACCCCGCGGTTTGGATACGTAACGGGATCTTGTATATACACCAGATCATGACCACTACGGGACTTAAAACATTCCAAACGTTAAAAGACAAATTCTCACTTCCCAATCACCTCCTTTTCAGGTACTTACAACTCCGCCATGCTATACAAACTCAGTTTGCTGGCTCTAACCCATCCCTTACAGTCCCCTCCATAGTTGACACGATCACAGGTGCTGAGCCAGCCAAACTAATCTCCACTCTTTACTCTGCCATCCGTCTTCCCAACTCCATAGCCTTGGCCTATAGTGCTAAGACTAGATGGGAGGTGGACCTTGGAATGATTGAGGATGAGGATTGGGATGAGATCTTGGAAGACGTGAAAAAAGTTTCCCCTAAACTGTCGGACCGCCTAACACAGCTATATATTATACATAGGACATATCTGACTCCTCAGAGGTTAACGCGTTTCAAACCCATGTATAATCCAGGATGCCGACTATGCGACCACACCCCAGGCTCTTTCTATCACCTTATATAGTCCTGCCCAACTATCCAAGCATACTGGATACAAGTGATACGCTTCCTGCACGATCAGATGGGCTCTCTGGCTACCCTAGACCCAAAGATGTGTCTACTCAGTCTGCTACCTGACTTAGACGCTGACAAACCCCTCCGTATCTTTTTACATGAAACGCTATTCTTGGCGACAAAAGCGATAGCCCGTAATTGGATGCAGGCCCTACCCCCTACAATCCAGTGTTGGAAAAAAGAAATCAATGACACTCTCCCATATAAGAAGCTGATTTATGTACATAGAGGATGCCCGCTTAAATACGAGCAGGTCTGGAACAGATGGTTGGAAGATGGTGAAACATGTACTTGAAATGTTGATATGTTCATCTCTTATTTTCTTCTTATTTTCTTCTCTCCTCTCCCCCCTTTTCCCCCTTCTTCTTTATTGTGTACTGGCTTCATGTCCGGTGAATATTTCACCCTATATCATGTGGATAACTTAATGTGCTCATGTATGTATTACTGTTCTAGCCATGTTGGCTTATATTATTTTATGTACCAAGCATATATTTTCTCAATAAAGTTGATTTTCCAATTAAAAAAAAAAAACTCAGGACCGTGCATTCACTATATCTGGTCCCCCACGGTACACAGAACATGGAAATGCAATCATTTTAGTAAATATAAACTAAATACCTTTTCTCATCAGCAGTATATAGCAGTCTTGTGACTTCTATCAGTGTCTGGTTAAAGCTTGTAGGAGAAGTTTTCATACTGCACTGGCTGCCCTTTCAGTATCCAGGACCCCTGACTCTCTGTCTGGATAGTGCTGATTGGCCCTGTGCTGATCACATGCACTCTCCCAAGAAAAAAAACTCTCTAGCAATACACAGCAAATTGAGCATGTGCAGCCTGACTCCAATTACACTGTCTTATCCAGACATGTTTTGGAGTCAGTGGAAGAAGATGAGGAGGATCTGTGCATACAGGTTAACCGGTTCCCGACCGGCGCACGCTGATGTACGTCGGCAAAATGGCACGGCTGGGCAAATGGGCGTACCTGTACGTCCATTTGAATTCCCTGCCATGCCAGTGCGTGCGCGCCGGCCGGAAGCTCCGTGAGTCGGGTCGCTGGTCCCGCGGACTCGATCGCCGCGGGGATACCTGCGATCGCCTCACGGAGAGGACGAACGGGGAGATGCTGATGTAAACAGCATCTCCCCATTCTGCCTAGTGATTGGGAGCAGAGATCAGTGACGTCACACACCAGCCCATCCCCCTGACAGTTAGAAATCACTCCCCTAGGACACACTTAACCCCTCCCCGCTCCCTAGTGGTTAACCCCTTCACTGCCAGTGTCATTTACACAGTAATCAATGCATTTTTAATCGCACTGATCGCTGTATAAATGACAATGGTCCCCAAAAATGTGTCAAAAATGTCCGACATGTCCGCCATAACGTTGCAGTCACAATAAAAATCGCTGATCGCCGCCATTTCTAGTAAAAAAAAAAAAAAATTAATAAAAATGCTATAAAACTATCCCCTATTTAGTAAACGCTATAACTTTTGCGCAAACCAATCAATCAACGCTTATTGCGATTTTTTTTACCAAAAATATGTATAAGAATACGATCGGCCTAAACTGAGGAAAAAAAAATGGTTTTTTTATATATTTTTGGAGGATATTTATTATAGCAAAATGTAAAAAATAATGCGTTTTTTTCAAAATTGTCGCTCTTATATTGTTTATAGCGCAAAAAATAAAATCACAGAGGTGATCAAATACCACCAAAAGAAAGCTCTATTTGTGGGAAAAAAAGGGCGTCAATTTTGTTTGGGAGCCACGTTGCACGCCTGCGCAATTGTCAGTTAAAGTGCCGAATCGCAAAAAACGCTCTGGTCAGGAAGGGGGTAAAATCTTCCAGGGCTGAAGCGGTTAAAACAGCCTTTTTACACAATGCAGAGGATTAACACCTTAGGTTCCACAGTGGGTATAACAAGCATGCTTTACTGCATATACAGACTGATTTTACTGTTGTGAGTTTAGTAACACTTTAACATCTCAGGATAAGTCAAATTTAAAGCGGTATTAAACCCAAAGCCAAAAATGTAAGATGTATATTGCAGCTTACCAATCATCATTTTTTAAGTAGGTTTATGATTTTGTGTTGGGCTGCATTCATAGTCATCTTGGGCTGCATGCAGACAATGGGCAGAAAGTTGGACATCCCTGCGTTAAGGTTTTAGAATCACTTTAAATTGGTCATACACCATACAATCTCCTTTAGATCTACCATCAGTTATCCAGTGCAAGGGCCTGCCTGACTGGATATAAATTGAACAGAATGCTTAGGTTTGTCCTTATATTTCCAAAATGATATTTTAGTAAATCTAAAGATTGTGTGGAAATTGTACAATCTGATTGTCATTTGGAAAGCCAGCTTTACAGTGAATTACCCCTTAATCAATCTGTCCGATAAAACAATATTAAATCCAAAAGCAAATACTTATTTGGATTTAGACACTTTCACAATGTAAGTGTAACCAAAGACTTTTACAATAAAGTGATAACATTTTAACGCTGTGTGGAGCCTTTTTTGTTCTGGGATACCTCTATGACATCGTTGCCAGGAAGATTTATGTGCGAACTGTAGGAGGACCCTTATATGCTGTAAAAGCCGCGGCTGGGTAGTAAGCCATGAGACCCCTTTCACACTGGAAGCATTTTTCAGGCGCTTTAGCGCTAAAAATAGCGCCCATAAAGTGCCTGAAAAAAAGCCTCATCTGCAATCCCAGTGTGAAAGCCCAAGTGCTTTCACACTGGGTAGCTGCGCTGGCAGGACGTCAAAAAAAGTCCCGCCAGCAGCTTCTTTGAGGCGCTTTAACCTCCCTGGCGGTATGATTATTTCAGATTTTTGCGTCTCAAAGCGGTACCATTATTTTGCATAGAAATTTGGTGTTTTATATTGTAGGTCTGTAATTCTTAGCAATAACACACTTAGATCTGTCCACCAAGAGTCTAGTAGATATGTCGGGTATGATGAAGTTTGAAACACAAAATCATAAATTTTAATATAAAAAATAAATATAAAAAATGTAAAAAAATAATAATATAATAATAATAAATTAAATTTCCCCACGATTCACTATCGCTCAATTCTGCAAGTGTTCTAATTTACTATCGCTGTTTTCTAGCTGGTCTAAAACCACTTTTGACGTAAAGGGACACTTTTTGGTTGCTATGGACAATCTCCAGTTTCCAGGCAGAAAGAACAGTATATATAATATAAAACTGCATGCAGGGCATTGGACAAAGCACTGGGGACAAAAGGGATGTGAAATGATCTCATAGAGTACTGTAATCTGTAAGATTACAGTACTGTATATGTGATTTTTACATTTTTTTGAATTTGCCTCCAGGCTCTGCCCCCATGCGTTGCGACGCTCGCAGGGGACGGAGCCCAGCACACAGAGGCTTCAGGCAGAGGACGGAGCCCGCAGACAGCGCGTGGGGGACATCGCAGGATCCTGGGGACAAGGAAAGTAACCTGCACCAGGATCCTACAATGCAATCCCGAGTGTGGCTCGAGGTTACCGCTAATGGTGCTGAAATTTAACCCCGAGCTACACTCGGGAATACCATCAGGGAGGCTACGAGCGGTGTATACACCGCTCCTAAAGTGCCCCTGCCCATTAAAATCAATGGGCAGCGCCGCTGAAGCTCCTCGGCAGCAGCACTTTGCGGGCACTTTTAACCTTTTATTCGGCCGCTAGCGGGGCTTAAAAGCACACCGCTAGCACCCTAAATACTCCGCAAGAACGACGGTAGAGCGCCACTAAAACTAGGCTGGCAGTGTGAAAGGGCTCTAAGTGTGATTGACCTCCTGTAATACGAGGTCACTATGAGCTTGTAAGCAAGCATTTCTATTGGTGGCGGTGTCACTGAGGATCATATTTTTACAGTGATGGATGGTGATGACTTTCAATCAAGGACCTTATTATTTTATCGCATGTGGATTTTATTTTTTTTTTTGCTTTGTTTTATTTCATTTTGATATTTATTTGATTCATTATAGGCACTAATCCTTGTTAGCGCAACTCAGTAAAGATTATATGCCTGAATACCATAGCCAGCCGTTCTGATTATTCTATCCACGCTGTTAGAGTGGATGGTGAAATTGGTTGGGCTGAAAGAGAGAAAATTAAGTTGTGTACGGGTACTGTAAATAGAGTGTTCTACTCCCAACTATGTCTGCTATAGCAATAAAAAGCAACCACTCCTTTCTTTTATTTCTTGCAAAAAGACCAAAACAACATTATCAAGCCAGATCGGTTACATATATTTTCCTTCTGTGGCAAGCTAAATGTCCTTACTGAGCTGAACACAGTTGTTATTAGCACAGAACAGCATGTGAATATCCCCAGACAAGTATGAGAACATTCATTAACGTCCCAAGGCCATCCATGTTTCTCATCTATATTTTTAGACTATCCCACCCTTCACCACTTCAAGTTCATGTAGCATTCATTGTCTAATTGAAAAGGCCTGCCCGACATCAGACACCTGCATTGCATTCCTTCTGTACTCTACCATGGGTGGATTATGGAGTGAGGTGTTTTTTTTTTTTTAAGTTCTGGAAGAGAGCCAGAGAAGAATCCAGGCCCAGTACATGGTATTCTGGTGAGGTAACGGGAAACTTTCAACAGTCTGACTATGTATACCGCATAGGGTGTCCTTTATCTAAGCAAATCTCCTTAGATCCCATGTACACAGAATGAGGCAGTAAACCTGCCTTGTGTATTGCATGTTTAAAATAGCTCTGTGGCTACTAAGACAGTTCATCTCATATTGTAATTTGGATTGACGTATGTTTACAGCATAATGCTTGTTCGCTGCATATAGAATACAGCAAGTATGGTTCTTGCTTAAAGAAAAAAAAATTGTGTGGTGCTAGTGCAACTAAATAATTAATAAATACTCAGTGCAATTAATGAAAACCACCATATGGTATATTACAACCACATACTGTATAATAACAGTTAACATCAAAAAGAACAGTCCTGTGAATCTTAAAATTAGTGTCCTTCCACCATATAAACGTGCTCTTCAAGCATATGCTAAAGCATGGGTGTCCAACCTGTAGCCCTCCACCTGTTGCAAAACTACAAGTCCCATCATGCATCTGCCTTTGGGAGCCATGCTTGCAACTGTTAACCTTGCAATGCCTCAATGGACTGGCTTTGCAATGCCTCATGGGACTTTTAGTTCCGCAACAACTGGAGGGCCATAGAGTGGACACCCATGCGCTAAAGTGAATACTACTCCACCATGTGCACTGTATGTGGGTCTGCTCACCTTGATACTGACTGCCAATGTTATGAGAGGTCACAAAGCACTTTAGTTGATAATAATAGATATGGCACCTCTTCATCCAAAACTGAATCAGGCTGGAGTCTTGATTAGAGAATTCCTATAAACTGTTCCACAGGCAGCACATCAATTGAGTCAATTGCTCCTCAAAATAAAGCCAATACATTTATTTTATTTATTTAATTCAGGTACTTATATAGCACTGTCAATTTATGCAGTGCTTTACATATACATTCACATCAGTCCCTACCCTCAAGGAGCTTACAATCTAAGGTCCCTAACTCACATTCATATACTAGGGCCAATTTAGACAGGATCCAATTAAACTACCAGCATATCTTTGGAGTGTAGGCGGAAACCGGAGTACCCAGAGGAAACCCACGCAGACACAGGGAGAACATGCAAACTCCAGGCAGGTGGTGTTATGGTTGGGATTTGAACCAGCAACCCTTCTTACTGCTAGGCGAGAGTGCTAACCACTATATCACTGTGCCGCCCAATAGATCTAATGCTTTCCATTTAACACCACATATTTTATTAAAAAGCATTAGATCTACTATCATGTTAAAGGATAAATGTAACATAATCACTTTAATCATCCACAACTGAATTACTTTATGTTTATGCTCTGCAGAGTAAAGATTGGCATCTATTGTTATAAAGGAGATTGCAGGGTAGAACAATATGGCTGTGATTTATTGATATTGTTTCTTTGAGGACCGGAAAGTGCTAAGTAAACAGGGAACATGGCACACTCCTGAGCCCTGCACCCTGTACATAACGAACTCCTGAGTCCTGCGCCCTATACGTAGCGCACTCCTGAGACCTGCACTTTGTACATTGCGCACCGTGTATGTAGTGCACTCCTGAATATGCACTCTGTGTACCTTCTCCATCAGCTTTACTTTTATTTTCTCCATCAGCTCAACCCACACAGCTATTACCTATCCTGTCACTTGACCCTCAATCTTAGATTGTAAGCTCTAATGAGCAGGGCCCTCTGATTCCTATTGTATTAAATTGTATTGTACCTGTACTGTCTGCCCTCATGTTGTAAAGTGCTGCGCAAACTGTAGGCGCTATATAAATCCTGTATTATTGCAGGATGAACTCTACACCCTGTAGATAATGTACTCCTGAATTCTGCACTCTGTGCTTAGTGCACTCCTGAACTCTGCACCCTGTATATAGCGCACTGCTGGACTCTGCACTCTGAACTTCACCCTGTACATGAACTCTATATGTAACGCACTGCTAAACCCTGTACTCTATATGTAGCACACTCCTGAACCCTGCATTCTATATGTAGTGTACACCTGGACCCTGTGAGTAACGCACTCATGGCATTAAACGATGACTTTGTAAGGCCTTCCCACTGCTAGTCACACACCCTTTGATGCAGCGTGCTCTTTCCCTGCAGGTGAGCCTTGTGGTGGTCAGTGGTTGAGTTCCTGCACCTATTCTCTGAGAAAAAAAGGTTTTATTTAACCGTGCCCTTTTAATCGCCTTCTACTTTTAGCACAATTTGTCAAACCCACCATGCTACTTTAGCCACACCCATGCTATACTACAAATAAAATTAATAACTAATACTGGCAGAGCCAGTGCAAAGATTTTTTGCTTACACATGCAAATATGCATTTTGACCCTGACCTTTGACCCTTACCCTGACCATGGACCCTTACCTTGACCCTAACACCAACCCTGACACTGAGCCATTTTTTCTTTATTTTTTGCACACTTTTGTTTGTTTACATCTTTCTCCCCTGCAAGGAGAGAAAGATACCATGTATCCATCTTTCAATTCAGAGGAGAAAAAAAAACAAAACACATGGGCGGACTGCACAGTGACTAATCACCGTAATAGCCAATCAGAGGCTATCATGGCCATCAAGTGATCGAGAACCAGGAGTCTCCATTCCCAATTGTTAGTACAAGACCCAAAACTCTGTGAAAGCCTGGACTCTGTGCTGGGAGCCCATCATGCCGCACACTCCCAGCACAAACACTGAGGTGCACAGGGGGTGGGAAGGTGTTAAAAATCTGAATCTCCAGCCTTATGCCGGAGATTCATACTGGAGCCCTAAGGCGCCTGCCTAAACAGTCTTATGCTGGCGCTGGCCCTGCCAATAGGCACTATTCAGAGAAGACTTTGGATGTTCTCAATCGCTCGACATGGACCTTGCTTTGTGCCCTGGTGTGCAGCACGTTGGAACAGGAAGGGGCCATCCCTAAACTGTTCTCACAAAGTTGGGAGCATGAAATTGTCCAAAATATCTTGGTATGCTGACACCTTAAGAGTTCCCTTCACTGAAACTAAGTGGCCAAGCCCAACCCCTGAAAAACAACCCCACACCATAATACCCCCTCCACCAAATGATTTGGACCAGTGCACAGGGCAAGGTCCATAAAGACATGGATGAGCGAGTTTGGGGTGGAGGAACGTGATTGGCCTGCACAGACCTCAATCCAATAGAACACCTTTGGGATGAATTAGAGCGGAAACCGTGAGCCAGGCCTTCTCATCCAACCTCAGTGCCTGACCTCACAAATGTGCTTCTGGAAGAATGGTCAAACATTCCCATAGACACACTCCTATACCTTGTGGACAGCCTTCCCAAAAGAGCTGAAGCTGTTATAGCTGCAAAGGGTGGGCCAACTCAATATTGAACCCTACGGACTAAGACTGGGATGCCATTAAAGTTCATGTGCATATAAAGGCATGCGTCCCAATACTATTGGTAAATAGTGTGTGTGTGTATATATATATATATAAATATATATATATATATATATATATATATATATATATATATATATATATATATATATGACACTTTAAAAGGCTAAGTTCACCATTTGTACTTATTTTGTACCATTTGTACTTATTTTGCAGAAATAAAACAGCTTTCCATTTATTCTACACACGTTTACCTCAGTCTTCCTCATGGCTGTTTTAAAACACTTCTCCATTACGTCTGCCTTACTTCCTGGACAGACTTTAGGTCATGACACAGGAAAGAGTTGACCAGCGGACCTTATTAGCACACACCCTGCATCATCCATCCTCCTACCTACCCACCCACTTCCAGGTGCACATTTTTTAAATGAAATGCAATCAATCAGGGGTCACCAGAGCTGTAGTATTGAAAACAGGAGAAGTATGTCCTGGGTTCTGTAAAGCTCAACATACACTATACAATGTGATTGTGCAATCTCCTTTAGATAACTACCATCAACTATGTAGTGCAAGGGCCTGTCTGATTGGATACAGAGTGAATGGATAGATAGGTAGGTACTCCTAATTCATAGTTTTGGTAAATCTAAACAAAATTGTACAGAGACTGTACAATCAGATTGCATAGTGTATGGCCATCTTTATACAAGTAAAAAGGGGAGAGACTGGACAGAAACACTCAGCTGTCAAGCCCCATTCACACCTGAATGGGCTGCACTATATGCAATAATCACCCCAAAGAAGCGTCCAAACTTTTTTTTAAAGCGGAGCTTGGTGCATTTTTTACTGTGATTTTTGGTGCAGTACATTTCTGAAATGCAAGGAAACACACAGATGTGAATGGAGCCTCATTGTTTTTGTGTAAACACACCAATTTCACTTTTAGGCCCCTTTCACATCTAGCTTGGTGGAAGTGCATGTTTTTTGGCTCGTTTTTTCCATGACACGCAAATGGCAGCCTGTTGGTTTCAATGGGCTGCGCTACATGTGGCTCATGGGACATTTTGGCATGTTGTGGTTTGCGCGTTTTTTTTCTACATGGCAAAATGTGTGTTTGCTTCTGTGTTTGGTGTGCCATTAACAATTAATGGCGCTGAAAGATCAACTAGTCATTTTAGATGTAAAAAGGTGGCCACATCTTATACAATCTGATTGTACAATCTCTTTTACATTTACCAAATTTATATAATAGGAGAAAACATCTATCACTAAGCATCCAATCAGGCAGGCCCCTGCACTACATTGTTGATGGTAGATCTAAAGGAGATTGTACCATCAGATTGTATCGTTGTAAGGCTGGCCATACACTATACAACTTTCCTTTAGATTTACTAAAACCATATAATATGAGGTCAAACCTATACACTCTCAATTTGTATGCAATCAGGCAGGACTTTGCACTCTATAGTTGAAGGCAGTGGTGGCAGGTGCTCAATATTTTGGTGGGGAGCAGCAAACAAACCTTCCCCCCTCACTCGCACCACCAAATTCCCCCCTCCCTCACTCGCACCACCGCGGATGATAGATGGGAAAACAGCCTTACCTTAGGAGATGAGCTCCAGCTGAGGGAAGAGACAGGGCTTATCCTCCCGGACGAATAGACAAGCTTTTCTTCCTGGCCGAACAGGAAGTGGGTCCTGACTCTGAGACCCGACTGGCCAATGGAGGACTCAGGAGCTGCTTCCTGATTGGCCGGGAGGTGAATCAGGAAGACAATAGCGAATATTAATTCGCTATTGTCACACAAGTGGGTGGGCTCAGGGCGCAGTGCTCTGCGCCCCAAGCCCACCCTTTTTTGAAGCCAATTAGAGCCTTAGGCTCTAATCATGTGCTTAAAAAAAAAAACACTATTGAAATCCATGCGTCCGGCGCCCTGCATGTAGATTAGGGGCCGGATGCATGGGTGGCGGGGTGGGCCCCCGTGTGCCCCCTATGGATGGGCCACCACTGGTTGACGGTAAATCTAAAGGAAATTAAATAATAAAACGTTATAATATATGGCCAGCCAAGGGTGAACTTTACAGAACCCAGGGCACACTTCTCCTGTTTTCAATACTATAGCTCTGCTCCACATAGGCTGTTATCTGATCTCTCATCTCATGCACACTTCAAAATGTCAAATGAATGATCTATGGAAGATGAAAGTTAAGGTAGGGAAAAAAAAATGATGCCTGTGTATTTAGTATCACTGATTGATTGCATTTCATTTTAAAAAACATGCACCTGGAAGTGGGTGGGTAGTAGGGTGACCACAGATTTAAACTGCCATTCAGGGACACCCTCCTTTTCCAAAAATTGTGCTGTAACGAATCACAGCACAGCCAGGGCGGTGGGTGTGCGCTCTACTAAGAAGCACTGATCACACCCCCAAAAATGGCCGCCGCATCGCCACTTTATTTACTGACAGTACTTGTCCTGGCAGTCCCAGACCCGTTTTACCTTGTTCCAAGTCTGGCTCTACACTGCCCTGCAGTGATTAGACACAAGAGGAAGGATTTATGATTTCTAATTGGGCCCAATTTGGACATTTTCACTTAGGGGTGTACTCACTCTTGTTACCAGCAGTTTAGACATTAATGGCTGTGTGTTGAGTTATTTTGAGGGGACAGCAAATTTACACTGTTATACAGGCTGTACACTCACTACTTTACATTGTAGCAAAGTGTCATTTCTTCAGTGTTGTCACATGAAAAGATATAATAAAATATTTACAAAAATGTAAGGGGTGTACTTACTTTTATGAGATACTGTATATACATAGTCACCAAAAAGGTGTGTACATTCAATTAGTTCTATCCATTCTGCCATAAGTTTTACACTCTTTCTTGGAAATAGTAGACTTTACCGGTCATTGCTTTTTTTCTTGTTAGTGTCATTTTTCCTGGGTTAGCTGTCAGAAATAAAAGGAATGTGCATGCTTTCCATCACATCAGGACATTTACCAAAGTATACCCCTTTCTTTAAACAATCACTTCATTATTGCACCTAGGCCAACCAGGAATATAACACAGGTGAACGATGGCTATTTACTGTAACTGTCAATATTTTATACAGTACCTTTTAATGATCTTTAGTGTAGGATTTTAGTCTGAGACATGCCAGTTTAGTTCTTTCAAAGTTTAGACTATTTTTAAATGTATTTCCACCCCTTTTTTGGTTATAGTATTGCCTTTTAGCACATTGAGCCTGACTTACTAAATACCGTAAACAAGTGCAGGCATAAACCAAAATGGTACAATTGTATTGCATATGCTCATTCAAACATTCGCAATCATGAGTCTATGTAGCTTATCATATACCAAGGTTTAATGTATTAGGTTATTGTGCATGATGAGCATTAAAATAATGTTTATGTACCCATAGGTTGCCACTGCTCAGCAGCCAGTAACAGTGCCACCTCAGGAACTCGGGTGCAGGCCACATATTACTGTTTTCAGTTTACTTGCACACAGGGAATCACTCACACTCCTATGTTGTCATCTTTTTTGAAAAAAAAAAAAATTGTCATCTTCACATATTTTTTTTCCAAGTTAAAAATAAAGTAGAAAAAGGGGGTGAAGAGGTGTTGGGTGGGGGTTGTGAAAGGCAGGGGGTGGCAAAGGGGGGAGGGAGAGATGACAATAAAAGGGAAAAAAAGGGGGGGGACAAGAAGGGGAGAATGAAGTAAAAGACAAAAGGAAGGGGGTGTGGGAAACCCATGTTCTGTGCACGTTTCCCGCCACGTGTTCAAAATGCTTTGCTATTGCGCTCTGAAGTCAGTGTTAATTAACGGCACCCCAAACACAGGTTGCAAAAGCAGTGCATTTGCCTGTACCAGATCGCATGATACAGTAGTACCGTCACATGCAATCCAGTTGCTATGTGTTTTTAACCAGTTCACATCCGGCCTAAAGCTAAATGACGAACGGGTGGGACTTTCGTCATTCTGAGTGGACATCATATGACATCCTCCCAGAACGCGCCTCTCACGGGATCTGTCACTGACTGTGTCCACCGGACACAGGCATTGACTAATCACTATACCACCCCACTACCAGTACCATGTGATTGCTTTGACCAATCACAACAGATAACATGACAAGGTTAAAGCGGAGTTCCACCCACATTTTTAACAATATCTGTATGTATTCTCTTCCTTGCCTAGATGCTGACATGCCATTTAAAAAAATTTTAATCGGCGTAATTACCTTTTATTTTTCTATTCTTCTTTGCACTTCCTGGTTCTCCTCCCGTGGGAGTAGGCGTGTTTCTAGCCTCTCCCAGAATCCTGGGAGCTAGTCTCAGGCTTCCCAGGATGCCACTGAGCATGTGCAGGAACGAGCGGTGAATGCTGGGAGCACAGCATTCACCACATCCAGGAAATAAATGCTTGTGGGCGTCAAATGCCCACAATGAAGATGGAAACCGCCTGCAGTGAATAATATAAGTTATTCTTTCCGACGAAATCTGACACAGGTGGACATATTACACACAATATGTGAGTATGTAATGCTGAGAAGAAAAGTTTGTGAATGAACTCAAAAAAAAAAAAAAAACGATAGATAGGTGGACCCCCGCTTTAAACAATGGATGGCTTCATTTCATGCCATCGATTGTATACAATTGTGTTGCTAGCTGTGATTGGTCACAGTGATCACATGATACAGACAGGGACAATCACAGCCCATCACTACCATGTGATTAGCTTTGGCCAATCACAGCTAATCACAACAAAAGACACTGAATTAATCATTTTTTCTCAGTAAAAATAGTTGCTTATACTAATGAAATTTACTGGTATAAGCAATCATAATATGTAAAAAAATAAAAATCCTGATTCCTTCCCCAGAGTAGTACAGCGTTACTATGGTAACACTGTATTGCTCTGGTCACAGTGTGTTAAAAAAATTGTTTAAAATAAAACATTAATAAAAATAAATTAATTAAAAATATATACCATATATTTTTTTTTACATACTGTCACCAGTCAGTGTGCCTGATCACTGCCACACCAGTTATATGATAACGCTGTACTGCACTGGTGACAGTATGTAAAAAAAAAAAAAATTGTGAAACATTTTTTTTTCAATTTCTTAATTTTCCAAAAAATTGTGACAAAAAAAAAAAAGTGGTGATTAAATACCACCAAAAAAACTCTATTTGTGTGAAAAAACAAACAAAAAATTTCTTATGGGTACAGAGATGCGTGACCATACAATTGTCATTCAAAGTGTGACAGTGCCAAAAGCTTAAAATTGGCCTGGACAGGAAGGAGGTAAAAGTGCTGGCATTTTGGTGCAGTCCAGTGTAATTTCAGATCATTCAAATGAAATCTCACTGAGCCTAGATTGCATGTGAATCTCACAGGAACTAATTCATGGTGTGGATTGGCTCTTATTCCCATTGGCTCTTACTCCCATTCATCAAAGTCACCTCTACTCTAATTTGAAAGGCCTCATCCTCTGACTCCTTAGAACCATAAGTAAAACTCTTGCAGATGATGCTACTGACTACATTTTTCTTTTTCCCAAGTACAAAAAATTATAACTTCTAACATTACCAGCTCCTGTGACCTCTCTTGGCCTGCCTCCATTACCAGATCCTGCCATCTCTGTTGGCCTCAACCATTACCAGCTTACCAAGCTGCTTACATACTATCCAACCACTGTAAAAGGTGTGCGGCTACTTTCTACTGAAATATACTTTCTAATTTGAATTTTATTCCCCCTCCTATATTGCCACGTAACCAATCTGCTTGCATTCTGTCTATCCACTGTACAATATTTGTAGCTATTCTCACAGAAATATAGAAGAAAGAGGGGATAGTGGGACTTTACATGAGGCATGTCTATGCAATGAATATGGAATATAAGAATAAGTAATGTATAATATGATAAAAGTTGATACAATGTAATGCCGCAATCATACAATGTATTGCATGACCGCTCCACACAATTGATCAATTTATAAATATTAGTAATAATAACATCAAATGTAATAATAATAATAACATTAATAATAACATCAATAATAATGATAATAGTAATAATAATTATAATAATAACATTGACATTAATATTTAATATGTTTTAATCATAAATAATGAACATATCAGTTGACAATCATACAGTATATGGTAAACATGATTTATATAGAAATGAAACATTAATAATAATAGTATAAATAGTCATATGAACGTAATCAACAGAGTAAATCCAGAATAGCATTGTACATCCAATACACACCTCAATGCATGATATTCAAAAATAAAATATTAAAATTCATGATTAGAACAGGCTGGTCACCCTTTGATGTGGACTCTATGTTTTTCCTAGCCTATAGCTACTCATCAGGAGTGGGATGCAATACTTAAACTAAAAATGGGTAAATGAAAAAAGTCTATTAGCCTGTAATGCCCTCCAAGGGACACAATAATATGTTAAAGGCCATAAACTAATTAAAAACTTACAGGTGAACTCATGAACTGGACCCAGCTTAAGGATGGAAAAGGCGAGGGGCCTGAATAAAATGTCTTGTCCGGGGTTGAGGCGGAAGAATCCCCACCCCCTCCCCCCAACAAAGGGGGGATCCAGGGGGAACAGCCAAGGGATGGCCTGACCACCACACCACGCCACACCCCCACAGGTGTGATGAGTGCAGTCAATCAAAAATGGCAAACCTACAAGATATAAAAAGTGTATATGTAGATATTAGTAATGAATAAAACAAAATTGAGAAAAAGAAGAAGTAAAAAAATGAAAAAAGTCAAAACGTATGAATGGATGAAAGTGTATGAATAAAATGATGAGGTCTACTATGAGTGTTTATTAAAACACCACTGTGTTCCCGCCAAGGGGAATAATATATAAATGTGACAATAGATGGGTATCAGTGTTGTATGATAAAATGTAATAATCCATAAAGGTGATAACGTAGAAAAATTGTGAATGACCCACTCTAAACAGAGTGCATGATAAAACCAATAGTGAGTATGTGTATCTAGGTGTTAGCATGTAATCTGGAATACCTGCTTGAGTGGTGTGTGGTATAGATGGTGTCCCTACATTGCATGATTGCGGCATTACATTGTATCAACTTTTATCATATTATACATTACTTATTCTTACTTATTCTTATAGCCTATATTAATCACATAGACATGCCACATGTAAAATCCCACTATCCCCTCTTTCTTCTATATACAGTTGTGCTCAAAAGTTTGCATACCCTGGCAGAAATTGTGAAATTTTGGTATTAATATTGAAAATATGACTGATCATGCCAAAAAAATGTCTTTTATTTAAGGATAGCAATCACATAAAACTATTTATTATCACTTAGTTTTTTGGATCCTTTTTAAATCATAATGGTAATAGAATTCACCCAAATGGCCCTGATAAAAAGTTTACATACCCTGGAATGTTTGGCGTTGGTACAGACACAGAAGGTGGCACACACAGGTTAAAATGGCAATTAAAGGTTAATCTTCCACATTTGTGGCTTTTTAAATCACAATTAGTGTCTGTGTATAAATAGTCAATGAGTTTGTTAGCTCCCACATGGATGCACTAAGCAGGCTAGACACTGAGCCATGAGGAGGTCGAAAAGAACAGTCAAAAGACCTGTGTAACAAGGTAATGAAACTTTATAAAGATGGAAAAGGATATAAAAAGATATCAAAAGCGTTGAATATGCAAGTCAGTGCTGTTCAATCATTTAATAAGAAGTGGAAAATTTGGGGATCTCTTGATACCAAGCAAAGGTCAGGTAGATCAAGAAAGATTTCAGCCACAACTGCCACAGGAACTGTTTAGGATACAAAGAAAAACCCACAAGTAGCCTTAGGAGAAATACAGGCTGCTCTGGAAAAAGATGGTGTGGTTGTGTTTAAGGTGGCACAATACGATCATACTAGAACAAAAAAGAGCAGCATGGTCAAGTTGCCAGAAAGAAGCCTTTATTTCTTTGGGAGGGACCCCAAAGCACCTTCCCCATGTTGAGTTCAAGTGGCCTGGTATGGTTCAGAAGGGTGGGGGACGCTCGCTCATTCCCCCCTATCCTGCTTGCCCGGATAAGGGTCTGGTATGGATTTTGGGGTGGACCCCCTGCCATTTTTTTTTATTTTGGCGTGGAGTTTCCATTAATATTCATACCAGACCCGAAGGGACTGGTATAGACTGGGGGGACCAATTTTTTCCTCAATTTTTCATCTATATTGCCGGGATCCGCCAATACATTACAGCCGTGAGCAATTTTAAATGACATATTTTCCTTTAGAAATGTAATTATTCTGCAGCACAGTAAAACACATGAGACATGTTCTACACACTTGCTCTGATGTATGTGTTGTATTCGGGGGGGACAGGCTGAACCACTGTCCACTCCACCAGTCAACGTACCTCTGCTACCTCACTCCCAGTAGCAGAATGGGGTCCCGCCAAGCACATAGCATGGATCTCATAGTGCTCTGACTCTTCTCTTTCCATACCAAGTAACCAGGCATATATCTCTGTAATGCTAGTCAACTCCTGGTGACCAGCGGAGACGGACAGCTAAGGAGTGAATCCAAGTGCCAACCCCACTCTCTAACAAAGAACCTGTCACCTATCAGGTACCAAGCCGACTGGTTGCTGTTTCTCCTCATAGTGACTCGCAAACCTTTTCCTTAGTAATGTTTCATATACCCCAAATTGTGGTTGCAGACCCAAGTTCCTTAATAATATGCCAAGACCTCACATGCACCCCTTTGAATAACTTCAGACCAGGCCTTTAGCAGTAAAATCAATGTTTACTCTAAACTTGGCAAGATGTACAATATGTAATAACATTCTGTTCCTGTGTCTGCCCCAGGTTACCTGCACAGGTGAAGTCTCTTAGAGGAAAGTCTAAACTTGATGCTGCTCTAACAGAGAAGTCCATGTTCCAGGGTTCTTCTAGCAATTCGGTGTTTCAGAGAAAACCATAGCTCCCAGCAAGTCTGTAGAGTACGTTCCCCATGCATTTCCCCAAGTGTTAACCCTTTACCCCTGACCTAGAAGCATCTGTCCTGTCAGTTAGCTGTCACTTCTGTTGACAAAAAGGGGGAAATTTATAAAACACAATGGAAAGAAACGTTGTCTAAGCTGTTTGGAAAAACTGAAAGATAAATGTTGATAGGTTACTATAGGCAATGACACCAGTTAATATAGAACTTGTCTCAGACAGTTTTTTTTTATATTTTCCCAGTGGGTCCACCAAAGTCTGTAACAGCAAATACATATACAGTATCTAATGTATATAGCAGTTCAATTGTAAAAATGCTTGCACATACTCCTATTTATACTATATTGCACAACATGGTAAAATGTAAATTTTCAAGCAATTAAACTGTGCATTGCTTATACCTGAATAAGCTGGATACTTCAAGTTTCTGTTTTGAAGATGTTAGCTGTTAGAGCTCACAAACTAGACCTAACAAGGCAAGATGTGAAGTCTGCCACTGATACACATCTCAGTTTATGTACATAACAGACAATGCTTTAACTGAAGTTGCCACAACATGGATTTGTTGATAAGAATGTACAGTTCTGCATACCGGTGAAAGTACTGTACATTGCATGCACTTGTGAAGTTTATGACATGTCTGTGTTTTTTCACCAACATAAACTTATATTCTGTATGTTATCAGTCTGCATATATTATGTACAGTGTGTGAACTGTATTCATGAATAGGGATGAGCTTCGTGTTCGAGTCGAACCCATGTTCGACTCGAACATCGGCTGTTCGATCGTTCGCCGAATTGCGAACGTTATGGGCCGTTCGCGCTAAATTCGTGTGGCGCGTCACGGCCCATAATTCACTGCGGCATCGCAGTGCATTGCTGGCTGATGATTGGCCAAGCATGCACTATGACCCGCATGCTTGGCCAATCACAGCGCTGTCAGTAGAGAGAGCTGTAATTGGCCAAAGCCAGGGTGGCTTTGGCCAATTACGGCTCAGGGCATTTAGTACACACCCCACACTATATAAGGCCGCCTGCACGGCGGCCCTGTGTAGTGTGTGTTCCGGTGTGCTGAGAGATAGAGAGAGAGAGAGAGACAGTGTCATTTGATTTGAGTTAGATAGATTAGGCAGAACAGTCAGTCAGTTAGCTGCACTTACAGTGTATTGTGTATATATATGCATCCCAGGTGTTGCATATATATATATACACTGTATTCAGTTTAGCTAGATCCGTTCCTGTTATCTTCTATCTAGACTATTTACATTTAATGCAGTGCGTCCTGCTCACAGTGTTCAGCTAGATCCGTTCCTGTTATCTTCTAGACTATTTACATTTAGTGCAGTGCGTCCTGCTCACAGTGTTCAGCTAGATCCGTTCCTGCTATTTACATTTAGTGCAGTGCGTCCTGCTCACAGTGTTCAGCTAGATCCGTTCCTGTTAAATTCCTACTGACCGGCAGGCTTGTCTGGTTACAGTATATAAAGCTACCTGAAGAAAATTACAGGTGTTCTATTTGATCCTATTAGTACCACGGTCAGGCAGCTAGACTATTTACATTTAGTACAGTGTGTCCTGCTCACAGTGTTCAGCTAGATCCGTTCCTGTTATCTTCCTACTGACAGGCAGGCTTGTCTGGTTACAGTATATAAAGCTACCTGAAGAAAATTACAGGTGTTCTATTTGATCCTATTAGTACCACGGTCAGGCAGCTAGACTATTTACATTTAGTACAGTGCGTCCTGCTCACAGTGTACAGCTAGATCCGTTCCTGTTATCTTCCTACTGACAGGCAGGCTTGTCTGGTTACAGTATATAAAGCTACCTGAAGAAAATTACAGGTGTTCTATTTGATCCTATTAGTACCACGGTCAGGCAGCTAGACTATTTACATTTAGTACAGTGCGTCCTGCTCACAGTGTTCAGCTAGATCCGTTCCTGTTATCTTCCTACTGACAGGCAGGCTTGTCTGGTTACAGTATATAAAGCTACTTGAAGAAAATTACAGGTGTTCTATCCCAGCTTAGTGCAGCTACAGGCCATTAGTATGTCTGGAAGGCCAAGAAGGAGAGGCAGACAGTCACAAGCCAATAAGAGAGGGCAAGCAGGCTCTGTGTCTAGTGCTGGTCGTGGAGACGGTGCATCCTCATCAGCACGTGGCCATGGGACACGCTTGGCCTTTTTTTCGGCAGCTGGCCATGTTGAGCCGCAACATGCGGAAGACTTGGTCGAGTGGATGACCAAGCCGTCCTCATCCTCCTCATCCTCTCTCACCCATGCCCAGGGTGCTTTGTCTGGCAAAGCAGCGGCCTCTTCCCTCAGCTCAATGTCATCAGTGACTCCTTCCCTAGCTCCACCATGTCCTCATGAGGATTCCCTCGAACTGTTTGACCACAGTGTTGGGTACATGCTCCAGGAGGATGCCCAGCGTTTGGAAGGCTCTGATGACGATACTGAGCTCGATGAAGGCAGTAACATGAGCGCGGACAGAGGGGGTCCCCAAGAAGGACAGCAATCTGGCAGTCATGCTCCCCCTGCTGCAGCATACTGCCAGGTTTGCTCCAGTGATGAGGAGGGAGGGGATGATGAGGTCACTGACTCAACGTGGGTGCCTGATAGGAGAGAGGAGGAGGAGGAGGAGGAGGAGGAGGAGGAGGAGGAGGCGGCAGCACATCACCAACGAGGCAGGATGCCCTCCAGGGGCCAGCCTAAGGGCAGCACATTGACTGCATCACACCCCAAAGCTCCACATGTGCAGGGCGCTGCAGTCTCTGCGCGTTATTCAAAAAGTTCTTTGGTGTGGGCCTTTTTTGAGACGAGTGCATCAGATCGCACCGCTGCTATTTGCAACATATGTCTCAAGCGTATCTCGCGTGGCCAAAATATCTCCCGCTTGGGTACCACATGCTTGACCAGACATATGTTGACCTGCCATGCAGTTCGTTGGCAAGCGTATCTAAAAGACCCACACCAAAGAACAAAGAGGATCTCTCCTTGCTCCTCATCAGCTGAGATTTCCAACCCCACTAGACCTTCAGTCCTCTCTGAGACCTGCAGTGAGAGGAATGAAGGTGTAGAATTAGGTGTGTCACAGCCAAGTACTTGTGGGCAATCTGCTTTTGGTACACCGACGTCAGATTGTACCAGGCAAATTTCCCTGCCCCAGCTGCTGCACCGCCGAAAGAAGTTTGCTCCCAGCCATCCACATGCCCAGCGGTTGAATGCTAGCTTGGCAAAATTGCTAGCACTTCAACTGCTGCCTTTTCAGTTGGTAGACTCTGCCCCCTTCCGTGAGTTTGTGGAATGTGCGGTTCCTCAGTGGCAGGTACCCAAACGCCACTTTTTCTCACGGAAGGCGATTCCGGCTCTCTACCGGCATGTGGAAGGCAATGTCCATGCCTCGCTGGACAGGGCGGTCAGCGGTAAGGTGCATATTACCGCTGACTCATGGTCCAGCAGGCATGGACAGGGACGTTACCTAAGTTTCACGGCGCATTGGGTGACTCTGCTGGCAGCTGGGAAGGATGCAGGACAAGGTGCAGTAGTGTTGGAGGTTGTTCCGCCACCACGCCTCCAAAATGCTGATTGTGACACACCTCTCTCCTCCACCCCCTCCTCTTCTTCTTCCTCCATGGCCTCTTCCTCGGAACCAGCGGTGCTCCGTAGGCGTTCAAGGGGCTACGCAAGTACGCAGGCCAAAAGATGCCATGCGGTGCTTGAGCTGGTGTGCTTGGGGGACAGGAGCCACACTGGGGCAGAGGTTCTGTCAGCTCTGCAGGGGCAGGTTCAGAGGTGGTTGACGCCACGCCAACTTAAGGCAGGAATGGTGGTTTGCGACAATGGCACCAACCTCCTCTCTGCCCTCCGACAGGGACAAATGACCCATGTGCCCTGTTTGGCTCACGTCCTTAACTTGGTGGTGCAGCGGTTCTTGGGCAGGTACCCGGGCTTACAGGATGTCCTGAGGCAGGCCAGGAAAGTCTGTGTGCATTTCCGCCGGTCATATAATGCCAGTGCTCGGCTGACGGACCTCCAAAAGGAGTTTAACCTGCCCAAGAACCGCCTAATCTGTGACATGCCCACCAGGTGGAACTCAACGTTGGCCATGCTGCAGCGGCTGCACACGCAGCAGAGGGCCATCAATGAGTACCTGTGCGACTATGGCACCAGGACAGGGTCAGGGGAGCTTGGTTTTTTTTCCCCACGCCAGTGGGCCATGATCAGGGATGCATGCACTGTCCTGTCACCATTCGAGGAGGCCACGAGGATGGTGAGCAGTGACAGTGCATGCATCAGTGACACTGTCCCCCTTGTCCACCTGTTGGAGCACACGCTGCGTGGAATAATGGACAGGGCACTTGAGGCAGAACAGAGGCAGGAAGAGGAGGACTTCCTTAGCTCTCAAGGCCCCCTTTATCCAGACAGTGTTCCTGCGTGCCCGCCGATCACACAGGAAGAGGACGAGGAGGAAGAGGAGGAGGAGGAAGATTGTGTCAGTATGGAGGTGGAGCCTGGCACTCAGCATCAGCAGCAGTCTTTAAGGGATCAGTCCCAAGAAACACATGGACTTGTACGTGGCTGGGAGGAGGTGGCTGCGGACCATGTCGTTCTTAGTGACCCAGAGGACTCCGGACCGAATGCCTCAGCAAACCTACGCTGCATGGCCTCCCTGATCCTGCAAAGCCTGCGTAAGGATCCTCGTATTCGTGGTATCAAGGAGAAGGACCAATACTGGCTGGCAACCCTCCTTGATCCACGTTACAAGGGTAAGGTTGCGGACCTTATCTTGCCATCGCAGAGGGAGCAGAGGATGAAACATCTTCGGGAGGCCTTGCAGAAAGGTCTGTGCAACGCGTTCCCAGAGACTGGGAGGTTACAAACTCCTGTTTCTGGACAACGTGTTGCTGAGGCTTCGGTCAGTCAAAGAAGGAGCGGTGGAGAAGGTGGCCGTCTGACCGATGCGTTCAGACAATTTTTTGGTCCGCAGCCCCAAGGTATGATCGGTTCCAGCAACCATCGCCAGCGTCTGTTTTACATGGTGCAGGAATACCTAGGGGCAAGATCAGACTTGGACACCTTTCCCACCGAAAATCCTCTGGGTTACTGGGTCTTGAGGATGGATCACTGGCCAGAGCTTGCACAGTATGCAATTGAGCTACTGGCCTGTCCTGCATCCAGCGTTCTTTCGGAACGCACATTCAGTGCTGCTGGAGGCGTGGTAACCGATCACAGGGTGCGTCTGTCCACCGACTCGGTCGATCGGCTGACCTTCATAAAAATGAATGAGTCTTGGATCACCACCAGCTACCAAGCACCTGATGCTGATGTAACCGAATAATTTTTTTTGAAATCTCAGATCCCTTCAAAGACTGCCTATGCTGATGCTGAGTGACTATCCCTGAGTAATTATCCTCTTCCTCCTCAATCATCACGCTGATAGCTTGTAAGAACATTTTTGGTTCTGGGCGCCACCACCAGTGCCTAAGGCACAATTTTTCAGCCCCTGTTTAACAGGGGCGTGTAATTACAATTTTTGATGTAATACTTTGCAGCAGGGCTCGTTCCTGCATTCCAACTAGAGTGTCTGTGAGGGGTTGCAGTGTTGTGGCACCAGCACCAGTGCCTAGGGCCCAATTTTTCTGCCCCTGTCTAACAGGGGCGTGTAATTACAATTTTTGATGCAATACTTTGCAGCAGGGCTCGTTCCTGCGTTCCAACTAGAGTGTCTGTGAGGGGTTGCAGTGTTGTGGCACCAGCACCAGTGCCTAAGGCCCAATTTTTCTGCCCCTGTCTAACAGGGGCGTGTAATTACAATTTTTGATGCAATACTTTGCAGCAGGGCTCGTTCCTGCGTTCCAACTAGAGTGTCTGTGAGGGGTTGCAGTGTTGTGGCACCAGCACCAGTGCCTAAGGCCCAATTTTTCTGCCCCTGTCTAACAGGGGCGTGTAATTACAATTTTTGAAGCAATAATTTGCAGCAGGGCTCGTTCCTGCGTTCCAACTAGAGTGTCTGTGAGGGGTTGCAGTGTTGTGGCACCAGCACCAGTGCCTAAGGCCTAATTTTTCAGCTCCTGTTCAACAGGGGCATGTAATTACAATTCTTGATCTAATATTTCACAGCAGGGCCCTGTGAGGGCTTACAGTGTTGTGGCCACAGCAACACCTAAGGCCCAAATTTCTGCTGAGTATATAGGGCAGGACCCTACTTTCAAACATCTAACTTACAAACGACTCCTACTTGCAAACGGAAGGAGACAACAGGAAGTGAGATGAAATCTACCCCTAGGAAGGGAAATTCTCTCCTGTAAGAGTTAATATGGGAAAACAAGTTCTCCTTTCCACTGATGCTTTCCAATCCTTGTTCCACAAAAAAACCCAAATTTTCAAAAAACATTTTTCATTGGGACAAAAAAGTGAGGTGAAATCTTCTGAAGAGGAGGAAAGACAGCAAAACAAATGTCACAGGGGTGATAACCCTTCCCTATGTTTTCCAAAAAGCTTAGAAAAGATTTTTTGGCTGGAGCTAAACACGTTAAAAATGTTCAAAATTACAAACAGATTCTACTTAACAACAAACCTACAGTCCCTGTCTTGTTTGCACCGCCTGTATACTGCTGTTCAGAGTATATAGGGCCTGGTGGCCCCACACCTTTCCTTATTTTAATTTGGGTGCGGGGTTCCCCTTAATATCCATACAAGACCCAAAGGGACTGGTAATGGACTGGGGGGTACCCATGCCGTTTGTCTCACTGATTTTCATCCATATTGCCATGACCCGACATGACATTAAACCCGCAAGCAGTTTTAAATGAGATTTTTTCCTTTAAAAATGACATTTGGTGCAGGGACTGTTCTAAACATGGGAAACACGCGTCACTTTACAGGCATACTATAGACACCCCCCAGGTACGATATTTAAAGGAATATTTCACTTTTTTTTTTTTACTTTAAGCATCATTAAAATCACTGCTCCCGAAAAAACGGCCGTTTTTAAAAGTTTTTTTTGCATTGATACATGTCCCCTGGGGTAGGACCCGGGTCCCCAAACCCTTTTTAGGACAATACCATGCAAATTAGCCTTTAAAATGAGCACTTTTGATTTCGAACGTTCGAGTCCCATAGACGTCAATGGGGTTCTAACGTTCGTGCGAACTTTCGGTCCGTTCGCGGGTTCTGGTGCGAACCGAACCGGGGGGTGTTCGGCTCATCCCTATTCATGAACATTGTGTGCATGTTAGATACCAGTGAGCAACTAGAACAGACAGGCTGAAGATATGATCGTAAATAAAAGCCGCAGGTTAAAGACTTAACCACATCAGCCCCTGGAAGATTTTCCCCTTTAATGACCATTTATTGCGATACAGCACTGCGTTGCTTTAACTGACAATTGCGCGGTTGTGCGATGCTGTATTCAAACAAAATTAACGTCCTTTTTTTGTCACAAATAGAGCTTTCTCTTGGTGGTATCTGATCACCTCTGCGGTTTTTTTTTTTTTTTGCGCTATAAACAAAAAAAGAGCTCCAATTTTGAAAAAAAAACCCCAATTTTTTTACTTTTTGCTATAATAATTATTGCATAAAAAAAGTAAAAAAAACAAATTTCTTCATCAGTTTAGGCCAATATGTATTCCTCTACATATTTTTGGTAAAAATAATCGCAATAAGCGTATATGGATTGGTTTGCGCAAAAGTTATAGGGTCTACAAAATAGGGGATAGATTTATGGCATTTTTTTGATATTTTTTTTTTACTAGTAATGGCGGCGATCAGTGATCTTTAGTGGGACTGCGACATTGCGGCGGACAGATGGGACACCTAACTGACATTTTTGACACTTTTTTTGGGAACCAGTTACATTATTACAGTAATCAGTGCTAAAAATATGCACTGTTATTGTACTAATGACATTGGCAGGGAAGGGGTTAACATCAGGGGCGATCAAAGGTGTAAAAGTGTTCGCTCAGTGTGTTTACTAACTGTATGGGGGACTGTGTGACCCAGGAAACACACAGATCCGTCTTCTTGCATAGCAGAAAGACAGGATCTGTGTGATGTCCCCTGTCAGAACAGAAATTTGCCTTGTTTACACAGGCAGATCCCCCTTCTGCCACTGTGGGGAATAATCGCGGGTGGCCGGCGGACATTAAGTCTGTCCCACCTGCTGATTAGCTCCCCCCCCGGCCAGTGTGCGCCCACAAATCGATGTGTACGAGCCAACGTGCCCCTTATGGCGATTTGCGGCTATGGCGATTTGCGGCGGCTGGTCCTTAAAGCGTTTGTTAACCCCAAAAAAATGAAATTCATACTTCCCAAATAGCCTTGGACGTTGTGTTCTAACAGACAGTAAATGTTGCAACTTATATGGACATACGGTATCTTTCCAGCACCTTACGTGGTTTATTTTGAGGCAGACTGCCAGAGCACTGCACTGCATATTTTTTTTTTTTTTTTAATGCAGCACACCATAATGCACAGATGGTACACATATTAGTGGTGGGGGGTGCAAAAACCAACTGCAAACTGCAAGTTTGCTGCACTGCTTATGTTCGTTAAGGTGTCTTAAAAATTAATGACACCACAGGACACTGCACAATGCTTTATTCTTTAACATGCATTTCGGTAACACAACGTAAAACAATCGGGGGCTCTAAATAAAAATTTAAAGAGGAGCTCCAGGCTCCTGCAGAAAAAATTAAAAGTCAGCAGCTACTAATACTGCTGCTGACTTTTAACATTAGGACACTTACCTGACCACGAATCCAGCGGTGTCTTCACCTGAGCTGATTTTTCAATCGGCTCTCGAGTGCTGCCACCGCCATCTCTAAGGGAAACCGGCAGTGAAGCCGTGCGGCTTCACAGCCGGTTCCCTACTGCACATGCGCGAAGCGTGCTGCGCTCTTAAACCACTTTTGGCCTGACCGCCCGCCGTCGATATACATCGGTTCTTTGGCGTTAAATACCATTGTTATGGTATAGCTGGCATAACCCTGGTATTTTCTTCAATGGTGGGTGGTCAGTCTCCGCTGCTTACCGGATCCGTCTGTAGCGGCAGAGACGATCCGATCCTTTCCCCTGCTTGGCACTAAGCCAAGCTAGGGAATGATGGCCCCCACTTGACTCTATGCCACTGGATGACGGCAGCAACGTCAATTGTCACTTCCACCCAACGGCCTTAACCACCTGCCGCCCGCTATATAGCAAAATGACGGCAGCAAAGTGGTTTCAATAGCCTGACTGGACGTCACATGACGTCTTCAGGATATTAAGCCGCTGTGCGCCCCTGGGCGCGAGCATCACGGCGATCGTCGGTGCGGTGTGTCAGTCTGACACACCGCAACACCGATCTAGGTAAAGAGTCTCTGACGGAGACTCTTTTACCACGTGATCAGTCGTGTCCAATCACGGCTGATCACGATGTAAACAGGAAGAGCCGGTGATCGGCTTTTCCTCACTCGCGTCTGACAGACACGAGTAGAGGAGAGCCAACCGGCTGCTCCTCTGACAGGGGGGGTCTGTGCTGATCGATTATCAGCGCAGCCCCCCACGAGAATGCCCACACTGGACCACCAGGGATGCCTCTAGGACCACCAGGGATGTCACCACCAGGTATGCTACCCTAGACCACCAGGGATGCCAATCAGTGCCCACAATGGATGGCAATCAGTGCCCACAATGGGCATCACTGATTGGCAGGCATTATTGTGGGCACTGATTGGCATCCATCAGTAACATACATTACAGTACATCAGTGCCACCTATCAGTGCCCATCCATGCCCATCCATGCCACCTATCAGTGCCCATCCATGCCACCTATTAGTGCCCATCTGTGCCTCCTATCAGTGCCCATCCGTGCCGCCTATCAGTGCCCATCCGTGCCGCCTATCAGTGCCAATCAGTGCCGCATATTAGTGCCCATCATCAGTACCCATCAATGCCACCTCATTGGTGCCATCAGTGCTTCCTTATCAGTGCCCATTTGTGGACACTGATTGGCATCCATCAGTAATATACATTACAGTACATCAGTGCCACCTATCAGTGCCGATTCCATGCCCATCCATGCCACCTATCAGTGCCCATCTGTGCCGCCTATTAGTGCCCATCCATACCACCTATCAGTGCCCATCCGTGCCACCTATCAGTGCCCATCAGTACCGCATATTAGTGCCCATTATCAGTGCCCGTCAGTGCAGCCCCATTAGTGCCCATCCGTGAAGGAGAAAACTTACTTATTTACAAAGTTTTTTAACTGAAACAAAAAAAAACATTTTTTTTGTAATTTTCGGTCTTTTTTTAATTTGTTTAGCAGAAAATAAAAATCCCAGAGGTGATCAAATACCACCAAAAGAAAGCTCTATTTGTGGGAACAAAATAATAAAAATTTAGTTTGGGTACAGTGTTGTATGACCGCACAATTGTCATTGAAAATGCGACAGCACTGAAAGCTGAAAATTGATCTGGGCAGGAAGGTGTATAAGTGCCCAGTATTGAAGTGGTTAAAGGGACGTTTTGTTTACATTCCTTGTAATAGGAATAAAAGTGATCCAATTTTTTTTTTTTTAAAAGAACAGTGTAAAAATAAAAAATAAGAAGCAAAATAAATAAGTTGCCAAAAGTAGTGCAGGAACTACTTTTGAGAATCGGTGCAATGCTGCAAAGTCGGTGTCGCACAGATTCGGACAATGCCTTGCCGGCAATAGGATCCGATTTGGCATGCAATTGAACATATCAAATCGCATGCCAAATCGGCCCAATGTGAACGGGGGCTCAAGTGGGGAGCAGTGAGCCAGCCTGTATAAATGCACGTGAGGGGTAACTGGAAGCAAGCCTGCTATATGTGTATCTGCATTGAAAAGTGTAACCATAGAGGTGAGAGCTGCTTCCCCATAGTAGTGATGCTACTTTTCTCCTTTGCCTGCTAATGTGGTGTCAGTGCCCGGCTTCCAGGCTGCTTTTTTTTTCAATTTCCTGTTTAAACCTGCAGAGTCTGATGCAAATTTATGCTTGAGGATCTAAGATGGGACTTTTCAGCTTCTATCTTACAACTATAGGTATACTTTCCCATGTGGGGGCTTGGAGGAGAGGCTTACTGTTATTTAACCCATTGTACAATATAGAATTAGGGAGGAATAGATCCAAAAACTGAAACCCTTCATTATTCAGACACAATTGTCTGGTACCACATTCTGTTATGATGTATCACTAGAAAAAGCGCACCCTAACAAAAGAAACAGAAAAGGATTTTCAGGGTACCAAAACCCAGCATGAATAAAAAGTATCAAAATGTTATTAGTACATTTAAAACATTGATAATTAAAATATCTTCGTCTAATATAGGTGCATCCACTGTAGAGTACAATCATCAGAGTTAGAGTGTTAAATGATGTTATCCCCACATTGAATATCATACATGGGGTATTAATTGCTTGTGAGTTCAACACGTTTCACAGGACAAAAGCCCACTTCATCAGGAAGAAAACTCATTTGTGTAGATATACATATTGATGTTCATTAGGGACCCTCTGTAATGCCAACTGACCCTATAATAGCAATACCTGCTTAGTTTATGTGAGGGCCTATTGAGCCCAGTGATTTAAGTTGGTCCCGACCGACCTCTTTCTCACTGCGGTTTGGGCTCCCTGCTAATTACCCTCAGATTTTATCTTGGGGCAATAAGCATACCATTTTGCCAATGATGGGTATTTCTTTTGAAGCTATAAGCATTGATTAATCACAAGGGAATTACCTGTTGCTATTAACAGAACACAGCATGGGATGCTATGAGTATGTGTCCTGGGAAGTCCAGCCTGAGTTTTTAAATTACAACAATATCATGTTTTTAACTTTGTGATAAATGGAGGGGCTTTAACCAGTTTTTAACATACTTGCTATAAATAAATGAATACATAGTATTTTTGGGGTTTTGCCTGGTCCTTATTTCTGTAACTACTTTTTGAGGTTCTTTCTAGCCGTGCTATTTTTGGTATACCCGATGACAACCTAAAATTTCACTATAAAGGCCAAGTTCACCTTTTTTTTTTCTAAATTCTAGCTCACCTATGTACCATTAATGTACTTATTTTGCAGAAATAAAACAGCTTTCCATTTATTCTACACATGTTTACCTCAGTCTTCACATGGCTGATTAAAAACACTTCTCCAGTACTTCTGCCTTACTTCATGGACAGACTTTAGGTCATGACAAAGGAAGGAATTGACCATCTGACCTCATTAGCACATACCCTGCATCATCCATCCTCCTACCTACCCACCCACTTTCAGGTGCATGTTTTTTAAATGAAATGCAATCAATTAGTGATCACTAAATACACAGGCATTGATCATTTCTACATTTCACAATATGATTGTACAATCTCCTTTAGATCTACCATCAACTATGTAGTTCAAGGACCTGCCCAAATTTGATACGGAGTGATTGGCTAGATAGGTGTCTCCTATTATATAGTTTTGGTAAATCTAAAGGTGACTGTACAGAGATTGTACAATCAGGTTGTATAGTGTATAGTTATCTTTATACACTTAAAATGAACTAGTTGTGCTTTTAGTGCCATTAATTGTTAATGGCACATCAAACGCAGAAGCAAACACACATTTTGCCATGTTGAAAAAATGAGTGGCAAATGTTGCAAAATGCACAGTAAAAAATGTGCAGACCACAACATGCTAAAATGTCCCATGAGCCACATGTAGCACAGCCCATTGGAATCAACGGGTTGCCCTATGTGTGTCATGGGAAAAATGAGCCAAAAAACATGCACACTATGCTAGATGTGAATTGGGCCTGAAAGTAAAATTGGTGTGTTTACACAACAATGGGGCTCCATTCACATCTGTGTGTTTCCAAATGCAATGCCGCAGCTCTATGTGTCCATTCAGAAACTGGAGTCGCAGTTCGACCCCATCCCCTCTCTCCCCTGATTGGCTAGCTGACCTTAATTGACAGCAGTGGGAGCCAATGGCACCGTTGCTGTGTATTAGGGTTGCTGGGGAGGCTGCTGCACACAGAAAGTTTTTTTTAGATTAATATATACAATGCATTAAGATAACAAAACTTCTGCCTTTATAAACTACTTTAAGGTATATAAAAAAAAATCAATGCCTTTGAATTGAGTGAGAACATGAATCACTGATTAATTGTATTTAATTTAAAAAAAACGTACACCTGGAGGTGGGTGGTTAGGTAGGAGGGTGGATGCTGCAGGGTGTGTGCTAATGAGATCAGCTAGTCAACCCCTTCCTGTGGCCTGACCTAAAGTCTGTCCATGAAGTAAGGCAGAAGTACTGGAGAAGTGTTTTTAAACAGCCATGTGAAGACTGAGGTAAGCGTGAGTAGAATAAATGGAAAGCTGTTTTATTTCTGCAAAAGAAGTACATTAATGGGATATTGGTACATAGGGGAGCTGGAATTTAGGAGAAAAAAAAAGTAAACAAAGGTAAACCTAGCCTTTAAGACAACAGTAATGATGAGCCCATTCTGATAATGTGTGACAGCTGACAGGCAGGTGTAAGACCTGTATTTCATCCTGTAATCTGCTCTGCCATATGTTCAAATGCTGTAGTTGTTACTAGGTAGAATTCTCTGTTTTATATGTATTACAACTGTGCAGGAACATCAGCAGTCACATCTGTGATCCCTGACAGCTTTCTCAAGAAGTCACACAGAGTGGTGTAAATTCTAGCCTGGGGGGGAGACAAATACCCTCATGTATTTATATGACTCAGGGAAGGCTAAACAGAGCATGCATTTGAGGCTTTTTAAATACTTTCCAAGAAATCAGACATCGGCAAAAAACATATTTCCGACATATTTCTACAAGTAGCTTGAAAGGTTGGAACAAAATAAGATGTTGCATAGGGCTTCATGATGCACACCACTGCAAAAGGGCCCATACAGCCTTATGTTTGGGTGTATTTCCTGGCCTGGGATCCACAGGGGTGGCGTACAGCTACCCATAGCAATTCATTTCTGGGCCCGGCTATACATGGCTTTATGCTACTATTTGTGTGTGAGCTCTGCATGCATGAAATCTGGCCAGGCTTCATGCACATGGCTATAAGAGGGCTGTATAACCATACATTTAGGTGTATTTTTTACCCTGGGATCCATAGGTGTGGCATATAGCCACCAATAGCAATCAAACACTGGATGCAGCAATATGACTCTATTTGCATAAACACACGCTGTGGACATACAGTGGGGCAAAAAATTATTTAGTCAGCCACCAATTGTGCAAGTTCTCCCACTTAAAAAGATGAAAGAGGCCTGTAATTGTCATCATAGGTTTACCTCAACTATGACAGACAAAATGTGGAAACAAATCCAGACAATCACATTGTCTGATTTTTGAAAGAATTTATTTGCAAATTATGGTGGGAAATAAGTATTTGGTCACCTACAAACAAGAAAGATTTCTGGCTCTCACAGACCTGTATCTTCTTCTTTAAGAGGCTCCTCTGTCCTCCACTCATTACCTGTATTAATGGCACTTGTTTGAACTTGTTATTAGTATAAAAGACACCTGTCCACAACCTCAAACAGTCACACTCCAAACTCCACTATGGTGAAGACCAAAGAGCTGTCGAAGGACACCAACAAAATTGTAGACCTGCACCAGGCTGGGAAGACTGAATTTGCAATAGGCAAGCAGCTTGGTGTGAAGAAATCAACTGTGGGAGCAATAATTAGAAAATGGAAGACATACAAGACCACTGATAATCTCCCTCGATCTGGGGCTCCACGCAAGATCTCACCCCGTGGGGTCAAAATGATCACAAGAACGGTGAGCAAAAATCCCAGAACCACACGGGGGGAACCTATTGAATGACCTGCAGAGAGCTGGGACCAACGTAACAAAGGCTACCATCAGTAACACACTACGCCGCCAGGGACTCAGATCCTGCAGTGCCAGACGTGTCCCCCTGCTTAAGCCAGTACATGTCTGGGCCCGTCTGAGGTTTGCTAGAGAGCATTTGGATGATCCAGAAGAGGATTGGGAGAATGTCATATGGTCAGATGAAACCAAAGTAGAACTGTTTGGTAGAAACACAACTCGTCGTGTCTGGAGGAGTTGCAACCAAAGAACACCATACCCACTGTGAAGCATGGGGGTGGCAACATCATCCTTTGGGGCTGTTTCTCTGCAAAGGGAACAGGACGACTGATCCGTGTACATGAAAGAATGAATGGGGCCATGTATCGTGAGATTTTGAGTGGAAACCTCCTCCCATCAGCAAGGGCATTGAAGATGAAACGTGGCTGGGTCTTTCAGCATGACAATAATCCCAAACACACTGCCCAAGCAACGAAGCAGTGGCTTGGTAAGAAGCATTTCAAGATGCTAGAGTTGCCTAGCCAGTCTCCAGATCTCAACTTCATAGAAAACCTTTGGAGGGAGTTGAAAGTCCATGTTGCCCAGCGACAGCCCCAAAACATCACTGCTCTAGAGGAGATCTGCATGGAGGAATGGACCAACATACCAGCAACAGTGTGTGACAACCTTGTGAAGACTTACAGAAAACATTTGACCTCTGTCATTGCCAACAAAGGATATATAACAAAGTATTGAGATGAACTTTTGATATTGACCAAATACTTATTTTCCACCATAATTTGCAAATAAATTCTTTCAAAAATCAGACAATGTGATTGTCTGGATTTGTTTCCACATATTGTCTCTCATAGTTGAGGTATACCTATGATGACAATTACAGGCCTCTCTCATCTTTTTAAGTGGGAGAACTTTCACAATTGGTGGCTGACTAAATACTTTTATGGCCCACTGTATGGCTAACTTCTGTACCTCTTCCTTTCAGCAAACACCTTGCACTCTTTTCAATGAATACAAGGCATTCTATAAATAGATGAGGTGGAGAAGAGGGGGAAATGACAGCACAATCACTACTTAGTTCAATCAGAAAATGCTTTGTGTTCATTAATAAAAATGCAAGAAATTTGCTGAATGGAAAGTGTACAGGAAAGAGCAACTCCCTCTGGTCAGTGTGAGGGCAGGTTACCTACACGGGGAATGTTTTCTGTTAGCAAGTGAGACAGGCTGCTCAGGCTGGGAAGGGGTTAAACCTGTCTGCAGTTCCCAATCTTTTTGAACTCTCTACCGTGTAATAAAAGTGAGGGGTGGGGCATAAAATGTCCCCACCCCCACCACATATGGGATTGTGACAGACAAATAAATTATATTAGTATTGGTTTAGAAAAATAAATAAGAAAAATAAATAATACTTACCACGGATTGGAGAGATGAGCTGACAGCTATCCAATAAATGGTCATCTGTCACGAGCAGGTACCCATATAAAGAAGAAGATGCGACATCAAGCAGGCAGACGGAAAGAAGATTTGAAAGTCCACGTCACTTGTCATGGAGCCCTTACTTCAGGGGTAGGCAACCTCAGCACTCCAGCTGTGGTGAAACTACAAATCCCATCATGCCTCTGCCTCTATGATGTCAGGGTCTTGCAATGTCTCATGGGACTTGTAGTTTCACCACAACTGGAGGGCCGTGGTTGCCTACCTTACTGCGTAGGATGATGGATCGGGCCGCTGCCGAAGATGGGGATGAGTGGATGCAGTGCTGCCTGTCTTTATCAATGGCGGTGCCAGCTCCAGGTTCACGGATTCCACCATCCTATTCCCCAAGGGTTTGTGATGTAGAATACAGTGCCGGTTCATTGTCAGCAGGAACCAGATTGGTTTCCTTTCACTACCCCTCTGCTTAAGGGATGAATTCCGGGTCAAGCATTCAGTGTCTGTTTCCACCGTCAGACCCGCCTTCAGCTAGCGCCATTTCAGTCCCGCCTCTGGAGTCTGATATCGCCCAGCCCTTGGCTCCTTTTGACAGACAGGGTGATGATGCAGGGAGGCCTGGAAGACAGAATAAAAGACAGCATAAGAGGCCTCACCAGTTCGATCCCCCAGTCAGCCGGGTGACCGGGAAAATTCAGAGAAAAGATTTGAAAAGCTCTAGTTTCTCACAGCCTATGGATATACTTTTGTCAGATTTACATACTTTAAATGTTGACCAAATAAGGCCTAAAAATTCATCTGAGTTTCAGATATTTGTTGTTGATAATGATTTTAACCACCCTGAAGTTGCTATGGTTTCAGATATTGGATGCGAATCGGTTGAAGTGGATGAGATGGCATTGCAACAGCTGCCGACGGAGACTAATAATGCATCCATCCCTGTTGTAACAGCTACTAAGGGTGAGTCAAATGAATTGTTGCAGTTTAAAGAAATTTTTTCTTCATTTAGTAATTTAATGTCAAAATGTTCATCTAATTTTAATAGTGTTAATACACAACCCCAATTGGATTTGAGCGTTGTTGCTCCAGTGTGGTTTGCTCCTCAATCTGGGGGGCTTCCCATTTCTACTTCGATTGCTATGGCAACGATGATTGCTGATGCTTCTAATATAGTGAGTTCTTCGCTTGTTCCAGAAACTTGCCTGAAAGATGTGAATTATCACTTTTAGGATTCCATTTGAACAGTCCAGTTAAAGAAAAAATATGGAAAGGTGATTATATTGAAATTCTGACATTACTCCTTTCATCGAAGAATTATAGAGCTGATAAGGGAGAAGGTGATAAATTTGAGTATTATTATTAAACAGGATTTATATAGCGCCAACAGTTTACGCAGCGCTTTACAACATGAGGGCAGACAGTACACTTACAATACTAATCAATACAGGATGGATCAGAGGGCCCTGCTAGTTAGAGCTTACAATCTAGAAGGGAGGGTCAAGTGGAAACAAAAGGTAATAACTGTGGGGGATGAGCTGATGGAAAAAATTAAAAAAACAGTTGTTAGGTGTGGGTAGGATAGGCTTCTCTGAAAAGAAGGGTTTTCAGGGATCATCTAAAAGCTAATAGAGTAGGAGATAACTGGACAGATTGGGGTAATGGGGTTCCATAGGATTGGAGAGGCTTTGGAAAAGTCCTGGAGGCGAGCATGGGAGGTGGTGATGAGGGAGCTAGAGAGCAGGAGGTCTTGAGAGGAACGAAGAGAGCGAGTAGGTTGGTATTTAGAGACTAGGCTAGTGATGTAGCTGGGGGCTAAATTGTGGATGGCTTTGTACGTAGTTGTTAGTATTTTGAATTTAATTCTTTGGCTGACCGGAAGCCAGTGGAGGGATTGACAGAGAGGGGTAGCAGACACAGAACGATTGGTAAGGTGGATGAGTCTGGCAGCAGCATTCAAGATAGATTGAAGAGGTGATAGACTATGTAGACCTAAGCCAATGAGAAGCGAGTTGCAGTAAAAACATGGGTTCTAAACTGTTTGTGTGTTTTTACTCTGGTGCAACAATATTTGGCTGTAAGGCCGACTTTAGCCACTTTCTAATACATATGGATGGGAAACCTGTGACAGTTTATCAATTTAAAGCGGTATTGAAGAAATGTCAGATACGCTCGAAGCTTGAAAAGCTTGACATTTCTTCACACTCATTCTGAATAGGGGCAACCAGCGGCTATGCTAGGATTTAATGAAACTATTATAAAACACTTTGGTAGATGGAAATCTAACTGTTTTAGATCATATGTTCGGCCTAATTCTTACTTTTAATTATTAGGAAATATATTTAACATCTGGATTGTCGGCCACTCATTTATATTCTGGGCTAAGAAAAGAGCTGAGCATAGGATTTATAGTACCAATCTGGGTTTGTCGAATTAATTGTATAAAGTTGATTGGTACGGAAAACGTGGAATGCAATGAAAAGAGTTACATGAGACTATGTCCTATTTACATGGACCATGGCCTATGCCACAAGTTGTCATCTTACATTTGTCAGGCAATGACATTGGTAAATGTAATACTTTGGAATTAATGACTCAAATGAAATCGAATTTATTGTGCTTCCATGCTGCATCACCTGACACTGTTTTAATATTTTCAGAAATAGCTCCTCGTTTAAATTGGTTGTTGTACTCAGAATTTAAATACATTTAAAAGATACGCAAACGTATCGATAGAACCTTAGAAAAATTCATGCCTTCTATAAACGGTTTGTCTTTCTGACCTGGGAGGAGCGTTATCGGGTTTCTACAGCCCTGATAATGTTTACTTATCAGATATAGCTTTAATCTTGACATGCAGACCCGTGTGGAATTGGTTGTCACCTGGGGGGTTCTAGTCTCATTAATTATGAGCCTGGTGTACGGGATGTTATGTTGGAGTTAAAGTAATAGCTCAAACTTATACAGCTGAGCTATAGATATTGTGATGTAATATTTAAATACTAAAATATGAGTATCACTTAATTAAATTGAATAAGATTAATAATTTACTTTTATTGAAGTTATTGATAATACATTGATTTGTTTATTATTATACCTATAATAAAGCGCACTGCCTATTCAAACCACAGGTTATTGAGTCAAGAGTATTATTTATTAGAGATAAGGAGTTCTGTCTACGATCCCAATAAAAGGGGGAAGGACTCTGCACACAGAGAGCTGCTGCATGGGAAGATGACAGAGACTCTTAACAGACATGCTGTAGGACTGCTGTACCTTGCAGGTTGTCTGAGGCACCAGGGTTCCTGGAGGACAGCCTGATCATGGGCAATGCCGTCATAGACTCTCATCTCACAGAGGTATGCATGGGCAGCCTTACTACTTTAGTTAGAGTCAGGGGAAAGACGTTGTTCATATTGAACTGTTATGCCACATTTCTTCAGTAAAGTTACCCGTTATGTGTCTGGTCTGCAGTTATTTAAAGGGGTGCATGTTGGTTCTGGCATATTCCAAAGAACCTGGGTCTGCAACAGCACTATTGGGTATAAAACCATTACAGCAGGGTTAACTTGGAAAATCAGGAAGAGGAGTAAACAAGCTCAAGTTCAAGACACTAAGCAACCAGTCGTTAGGCATGGTACGTGATAAGGTGACATGTACTCCAGTAGTGAGGGGGCTGATGTTCTGGCTCTCTCCCTAGCAGTCAGTATCCGATGACAACCTGATCCAAACATGTGTTACAGAGATTTATGGCCTGGTCATGAGGTATGGGAAGGGAAGAAATAAGTGAGAGCATGCATGGGGTCTGTGCTAGGTACACGGCAGGACCCCATTCTGTTACTGGGAGTGAGATAACAGAGGTACGCTGGACTGGTGGAGTGGGTGTAGGCTCAGCACATCCCTCTTAATGCCAACAAATTACAGTGTGTAGTGACATGGGAGTCACTTTTCAGAGGAACTTTGCACATTATTACTGCACACAGTAAAGGCTCATCTCTAAGTCGGAGAACTGCCTTAAACGGTAACTCTACTTTCACGGGGAAAAAAAACAGCAAATAAAAAAATAAATAATATACAACACAAGTCATGTTGTAATTGAATGTTATTAAAAATTATCTTTCCTTTTCAATCTGCAGCCGCTGTAATTTTCTGTAAAATGCAATGTAATCTGGCCACCTGGAGGTTTTCTGTACACAGAATGTGTACAGAACGCCCCCAAACATAATTTCCTGCTTGTGTGATTGGCTCACTGATGTTTCCAGAAGTCTACATTAAGATACCTGCCATCCGCTGCAACAAAAATATCATTTTTAGTGAGATACTCCCAATAGGAGATCACATCTAAAGGGATGCAGACCCTGCAGGTTTACTCATTAGAGCCCTGCAGGTGCTGCAGCTGGTTGATAATTATGAAACCATTCCTATTAGACTCACTCAGAACAGGGGCACAGAGGAACAAACAGTGATTTCTTCAGAATAAAAAAAGGTAGAAATCTGCAACAACGTTTATTAAAATCATCGTAATGTACATAGATCACCCAGAGGAGAATGTTTTTTTCTTAACAAAAGTGGAGTTACGCTTTAATAATAGATTCTTCACATGACTGCAGTCTCCGCCTTGTCCTGGGCATTGATGAGCCCGCCCACAAGCGTACAGAGGGCAAGTTGCCACAGCAGCACCTGAGACATAGCAGCTAGGATTGTGTGTAGAATAGACTATTCCAATGAATTTCCACAAATCTCCAGTGGCCATCCAGAAGTGACACATGGATAATAACATGTAACCAAACTAGTCCAATGTAAGCTTAACAAAATAGATAATTCCTGCTTTAAGGTGCAACTGCAGCCAATTTTTTTTTAGTTTTGGCTAGAGTGGAGAAGGATTAGAAAACATGTCAGATTTTTATTGCTGTCTGTTTCTCCGTTATTAAGATTCACCTTCTTAATTTGTCCTGTTGACTGTTAATCACTGAGAGTGACTGTAAAAGAAAGTCCCAAGTTTTGAGTTGTCACCAGAACAGGAACAGAGGGAAAATCTTCCAATGGGGACACTAGTTCTGGAGATCCTGGTGACAGCCAATAATTCCCCCACTTTGAAGGGATTTGATCTCACTTTCTGTTGTGGCTATTGGAGAGGAAGTAAAGCAAAATTTCCCCAACTGGACACAGATGGCAAAAATAAACTGACAGGGTTAATATTTCTCCCTTAGCCCCCTTTCACACGGGCTTTCCGATCAGGTCTGCCTGTCAGTTTTTCAGGCGGACCCTGATCGGACACTCCATTCTCCCCTGTGGGGCAGCAGATGTCAGCGGTGACATGTCCGCTGACACCCGCTGCTATCCGATCCGTGAAATCCAGACGGATGGTGACCCTATTTTCTCTCCGTCTGGCGGATCGGATCTAGAGTTGCCACCTCATCCCTTTAAACCCGAACACATATGAATTACACAGGTTCTGTGGATGATTAAAGAGGAAGTAAACCCTCCCAAAAAAAAGAAACGGAAAAACACCCTGCAGGACAAAGGCATAATGAGCTAGTATGCATAGCATACTAGCTCATTATGAATTACTTACCTGAGATCGAAGCCCCCGCAGCGACCCTCGTTCACCTCCTCAGTCGCCGCCATGATACCCGAAGTGACTTCCGGGTATCGCTGCTCCGGCGCTGTGACTGGCCGGAGCAGCTATGATGTCACTCTGGCGCATGCGCGCGGGAGCCGTCAGTGACGGCATTAACGCCTTCACTAATGGCACGCTCGGTGCGCCTGCGCCGCTGTCTACGCCGCGCATGCGCCGTAGACATTGGCGCCCGTTTTTAGGAAAATATCTCCTTAACCATGTAGGTTAAGGAGCTATTTCTTGCACCTACAGGTAAGCCTTAATCTAGGCTTACCTGTAGGTTAAAGTGGTCTGTAAGGGTTTACAAACACTTTAAGGTGGTAATTACATTCACTATGTGCCCTATCTGCATTTAATTAGCCTCAGAACCTGTGTAATTCATATGTGTTTGGGTTTAAAGGGATGAGGTGGCAACCCTAATTGGACAGGCGGTCCGTTTTCATCTGATCTCGCCATAGAGGAGAGCGGGACTCTGACAGGTTTATCTCTGCACAGTGATCGGAGACGGACCTGTCATCTGCCTGCTCAGCGGGGATCAGTGGAGCAAAATGGAGTCCGCTGGGTAGACGAAAAAACACAAACAAAAAAGGTTTGGCTTTAGTTCTACTTTAATCTTAATCTATGTCCACCTGCTAGCTCATAAAAGCACCGAAGCATGTAAAACAACAAGATCCAGTAAATAAAATAAAACCTATGTATTGTAACCAATAACATCAGCACGCACATGTCTGTTTATTGACAATGATTACAAAACTAGGTCTACCTTAATGACAATAAGGAGCAGTGTTCATCAATTGTTTAAAATCGTGTTTGTATCATGTTCCAAGGAAAAGGTGATAGAAGGGAATACATTTCTTTTTCATCTGCTTTTAGCTTTAGTCTTGTCTGAGACAGGTGCTGATCCATGTGGGCTATGCACGGATCCATTGCTGTGAGTCAGAGGCTGACCCACATGCTACACCCGCAGTGCTCTTCAAGAGACAGGTGACAGATTAATCATCGGCAGCACTTATGTGATCATGCTTTGCCCATCTGTTAGACAGACTTTTAATGCTGTTTGCAGTCCATGTGTCTGAGCTGGGATAAGACAGCTGGAGTGAAAAACAAAAGCCACTGTGCTTAGATCTAAGACACCTTGTATCTAAGGATCATATGTGAGGTCTGAGACAGAGGAAAATCTATGTCAAAAATTGGCAACATCAATAGAGAGTATTTGTGTCAGCTTGTCCGAAACCATCATCACTGCTTTAGTGTATGCACTGTCACTGTAGTGTTTTCCATCCTTTAATCCAGAATTAGGCAACTTTCTCCAACAGGTGGTGAATTTACAGAGGACGCTGGTTAGCAAGGCATACTATGATTGCAGCACAACTGCTATTACAGTTTTACAAGGCTGCCATTGCTGACTCTCCTTCTGAAAATGCCAGTTGTTTGGCGGTCATGGTGATTAGAATGAGGCGTGTTTGGAAAACTTCGCCAAACCCACCTGTGCGATCCTGCCAGGAAGCTGTGACTGTACTTGGGCAATCAAAAGTGGCCAAAGCATTACCTCTGCCGCAGCTGCATTTAGACATGCCCCATGGGGCCTCGGCTGCTTCTGATTGGCCCAGTACAGCTTCATGGCAGATTTGCTCAGGTGGGTTCGGATTAGGATCCGAACATGCCTGAGCTGATACCTAATGATGACTTCCTTTATTCCTGTGCATCTACTTTATAGATCTGGGCACCCATGAAGACGTAGTTTATGACAAAACATGTAGGGTGGTGCTACGTGTTGACGTCATCCCTACCTACCAATCCCAGAAGTGCAGGTTTGAGTTGAATGCTGTGATACTGTATATGTCTGGCGTTTTATCTACATACGTATATAAGTGTATTTTTAATCTTTAAATAAATCAACCAAAAGATTTTTTACTTTAGGAGCGTTTTTTCTTTCTATACTGCTGTCCACGGCTCATATGGAGCCTTGCTGGGAAGAAAAATGGTTGTAGGGTTGCCACCTTACCCCTTTAAACCCAAACACGTATTAATTACACAGGTTCTATGTCTGATTAAGGTGGTAATTAAGCTCACTTAGTACTTATTTGCATTAAATTAGGCTCAGAATCTGTGTAAATAATATGTGTTTGGGTTTAAAGGGAACTGGTGACAAGCCTAACTGGTGGTGCATTCCCTATAGGAGCAGGCATGTACTGCCCATGGGGAGTTTCCCGGTGGGCCAATGGCTCAGTGGGCCGGTTTCAGTGACAGCAGACCGCCGCCCCCCTCTGCTCCTCTATACCCCCTTGTCTGCTGTTGCAGAGAATCTAGATTGAGAGCGGGGGAAGGAAAGAGCAGGAGAACGAGGTTCGAGGAAGCTTACATTACAGCTGTGTGTGGCTGCCCTCCTTCTGGATTCAATGATGAGCTTCTCAGTACCGACTACTTTCCTCATGTCATTATTCAGTCGCACTGCATAACTAGGCGCTGCGGGGGGGGGGGGATAGAGGAGCGGAGGGGACCAGAGCAGAATGGGGGGAATAGAGGAGCATGGGGGACCAGAGGTGCATGGGGGGAATAGAGGAGCACAGGGGACCAGAAGAGCATGGGGGGAATAGAGGAGCACAGGGAACAAGAGGAGCATGGGGTGGAGCACATGGGGGACCAGCAGAGCATGCAGGGGACCAGAGCAGCATGGGGGAACAGAGGAGCATGGGGGGGGACCAGGGGAGCACGCGGGTGACCAGAGGAGCACATGGGGACCAGAGCAGCATGGGGGGGAATAGAGGAGCACATTGGGGACCAGAGGAGCAGGGGGTACCAGAGGAGCTCAGGGGAGGACCAGAGAAGCGCGAGGGTACAGATGAGCAGGGGGGACCAGATGAGCATGGTGGGAACAGAGGAGCAGGAGAGGAATGCAGAAGCATGTGGGGGAACAGAGAAGCATGTGGGGGACCAGAGGAGCATGGGGGACCAGTGGGGAAGGGGGGGTACCAGAGGAGCACAAGGGGGGACCAGATAAGCATGAGGATACAGAGAAGCATGGGGGGGACCAGATGAGCATGGGGGGGAACAGAGGAGCAGTAGAGGAATGCATAAGCGTGTGGAAGAACAGAGAAGCATGTGGGGGACCAGAAGAGCAAGGGAGGACCAGAGGAGCAGGAGGGACCAGAGAAGCAGGGGGAGGATCTGAGGAGCACAAGGGGGAGCACGGGGGGACATGGGAGCAGGGGGGAACAGAGGAGCATGGGGGGGACCAGAAGGAACACAGGGGAGGGGACAGAGAGCGGACTCGACTCAACAGCTATGGCCTGGGAGTTTCTCACTTTCCTGCCTAATCTTGTCCCATTACGGGGGGGGGGGGGGGGCGCTGAACTGATTCTTTGCCCCAGGTGAAATAATGTCTAGCTTCCCCACTGGTACTGTCTATAGGAGAAATAAAGTAGAACGGCTAATGGCTAGTGAAGGGAGGGGGCTTGGGTGGCCGGCCGGGGGGGCGGGTTTGTCCGGCCGGTATGGGAGAGACCTGTCAAAGTGGGCCAGTCTGGATGAAGTCCAGGGCCAAATTTTTTTCCCAGTCCAGCCCTAAACATTAACATCTGAAAAACCCCTTTGATGACTCTAATCATTGCCTATGTGACCTTTCTAAAGATAAAACGGTCCATAATATCCGGTAAGCGCTCTATATATTAGAGGAGGGCGTTTCACAGAGGTTTATTGCCGTTGGTGTTGGATTTCTTTGAATGAACTTTTAAAGAAGATTTTTTCACCTACTTTACTCATTTATGTGGACTTTATGTTTCTGTCACTGATTTACATTAAATAATGTCTTATATGGTATAAGCACAGCTCTCAGCATAAGTGCCAGGTATTAGGCACTGTCAGAGGAAAGTCACCAATGGCAGCAGCCCATGATTTATGATGGTTTGCTTTAGAAATGTTTTCTCCTGACATTTACACATTTCTTTGGTATATAAATTCACCAACAAATTTTCTTTATGAATCCCTGCTGCATTATATGCTTCCCACAAACATGCTGTTTTATTTATATTATTTTCTTGGAATATTACATTTTGTTCATACACATACTACTTTGGAGGGCACATTTTACTCATAGGTGCTCTTTTACTATAGGAGAAATGTTCACCCTGACCAGGTGCTTGGCATCTCTCGGTAGTTTACCTTCTGTGTATGCAGCTGGCCGGGTGTTTACAGCATCAGCTGGTTTATTCTGTCTGAACCTCTCGGCTCAGAGTTGCTTCCCTGTCCAAAACCCTGGTCTACTAAACCAGCGTTTCTCAACCTGGGTGCCTTATGGGCTCATCAGGGGTGCCATGTTGCATCCCATGTTTTTGCACATGTGCTGCATTTCCATGGTGCAGACAAGCTGAACAAAGACTCTGATGTGAAAGTGGGGGCTCAGGACTCTGATGTGAATGGGTGGATGGAGAAAGCAGTGTTAAGCCCAAAAGCAAACATTTATTATATTGCAGCTTACCAACTCTTATGCCCCGTACACACGGTCGGACGTTGATCGGACATTCCGACAACAAAATCCTAGGATTTTTTCTGACGGATGTTGGCTCAAACTTGTCTTGCATACACACGGTCACACAAAGCTGTTGGAAAATCCGATCGTTCTGAACGCGGTGACATAAAACACGTACGTCGGGACTATAAACGGGGCAGTAGCCAATAGATTTCATCTCTTAATTTATTCTGAGCATGCGTGGCACTTTGTGCATCGGATTTGTGTACACACGATCGGAATTTCCGACAACGGAAATTTTATAGCAAGCTCTCAAACTTTGTGTGTTGGAAATTCCGATGGAAAATGTGTGATGGAGCCCACACAAGGTCGGATTTTAGGACAACAAGGTCCTATCACACATTTTCTGTCGGAAAATCCGACCGTGTGTACAGGGCATTAGATGTAATGGCTGCCTTACTTTTCTTTTTTGGGCTTTTTAAATTTTTTTTTGTTTCACCTGATGATCCAGTCAGTTAGTCTGTTGTTTTTCCCAGAGGGTTGAGACAAGGCAGGGTTGCCTTGAAAAAGTATTCATACCCTTTGGAATTTTCCACATTTTGTCATGTTACAACCAAAAACGTAAATGTATTTTATTGGGATTTTATGTGATAGACCAACACAAAGTGGCACATAAAAAAGGTTTTACATTTTTTTTTACAAATAAATATGTGAAAAGTGTGGTGTGCATTTGTATTCAGTCCCCTTTACTCTGATACCCCTAACTAAAATCTAGTGGAACCAATTGCCTTCAGAAGTCACCTAATTAGTAAATGGAGTCCACCTGTGTCTAATTTAAATTAAAAAAACCAAACATCTCATAATTCCACTGTGCAGCTCATTTTGCACAGAGTGGCCCCGAACCTGGTCTTCTGGGGTCCCTCTGCGGCTCTCGCGGCTCCTCCCCACATCAGATAACCCCTGGGAGAAGCGCTCTCCCGGGGGGTTACCTTGTGGGCGTGCTCCCGAGTCCAGCATTCGGTGTCCATAGAAGTCGAATGCCGGGCTTGGCCTTGCCCCCCCGACACCTGTGTCATTAGATTTGATTGACAGCAGTGGGATCCAATGGCTGCGCTACTATCAATCTATGCAATCAAGAGCTGAGAACCCTAGGTAGAGTGACAGTGCGTGGGTCAAATTCTAGGGCTCAGGTAAGTAAAACGGGGGGGCGGTCACTGCCAGAAGTTTTTTCACCTTAATGCATAAGATGCATTAAGGTGAAAAAACAAGCAGGTTTACAATCCCTTAAATCTCAGTATAAATACAGCTGTTTTGTGAAGCCCTCAGAGGTTTGTTAGAGAACCTTAGTGAACAAACAGCATCACGAAGGAACACACTTGACGGGTCAAGAATAAAGTTGTGGAGAAGTTAGGTTATCCCAAGGTAAAAATATCCCAAGCTTTGAACATCTCTTGTAGCACTGTTCAATCCATCATCTTAAAATAGAAGGCACAACTGCACACCTACCAAAACATGGCTGTCCACCTAAACTGACAGGCCGGGCAAGGAGAGCATTAATCAGAGATGCAGCCAAGAGGCCCATGGTAACTCTGGAGGGGCTGCAGCAGGGCTGGACTGGGACAAAAATTTGGCCCTGGACTTCATCCAGACTGGCCCACTTTGACAGGTCTCTCCCATGCCGGCTTGCCACCCAAGCCCCCCCCCCACTAGCCATTAGCCGTTCTACATTATTTCTCTTATAGGCAGTACCAGTGGGGAAGCTAGACATTATTTCACCTGGGGCAAAGAATCAGTTTGGCGCCCCCCCCCCCAATGGGACAAGATTAGGCAGGAAAGTGAGGCCGCCCTCCTTCCAGATCGTATGATGAGCTTCCCAGTGTTGACTCCTGAGCATCATGTCTGTATTCAGGCGCGCTGCATAACTAGCCAGGGAGAGGAGGTGAGCACTGCGGGGGGGGACAGAGGACCGGAGGGAGGCAGCGGTCCACTGTCACTGAAATCGGCCCACTGAGCCATCGGCCCACCGGGAAACTCCCTGTAGTCCCAATGCCCAGTACATGCCTGGGCTGCAGAGACCCGCAGCTCAGGTAGGAGAATCTGTCTACAGGACAACTATTAGCCTCGGTTCACACCAGAGGCGGCACGACTTGCAGGTCACCTCACTGAGGCGACCTGCACACGACTGCCCGGGCGACTTGCAAAACGACTTCTGTATAGAAGTCTATGCAAGTCGCCCCAAGTCGCCCCCAAAGTCGTAGACTGTCTCTGCAGGCAGCACATGCCTTTTGGCATTAGCAGGATGGGTGGCACTGTCTGCAGCACATTACAGCATTGGTGGCATGGGTGAAAAAAAATAAATATCACTTGTAGACAAACCTGCACTTCGTTTACAAGGCGGGGTCTGGGAAGGGGCCAGGGGTGGGGCTGAAAGAGGGGCCAGGGGTGGGACCTGGGGTGAAGCTGAAGGGGGCCCCATCAGGTAGGCTGTACAGGGCCCCATGATTTCTATCAGTGGCCCTGGCTGAGGATATGAATAGGAGAGCTTCTGATGTGATGGAGAGACCCCACTCTAAATTGGGGTGCTTTGAAATTTTCCTTTTAAAGGATGCTAAGACTAAAAATGGGTTGAGAAACACTTTACCAAACCAACTGCTATCATTAGACTGCCCCTGTGGGGCTATGGGCACCCTACCCAAGCTTTATAATCTATCACAAAGTGCTGCGCAAACTGTTGATACTAAATAAATCCTGTATAACAATAATCACATACATTTCTTAAGGGGACCCAAACACCAGCATATGCATATAAAGCATCCTTGCACCAGGTACCTTGAGATGCCTACACATACCTGCACCAGCCTTTGTTTCTGAATGTCAAGCCGTCTAAATTGTCCAGTCCGTTGTTTGTGCTTAGTTTCCTTTAGTTTGTTAAACCTTATACATGCTAAGAAAAAAGTTAAATGAAAGGAAATATATTTTCCATATATGAAATGAGAGCACTGTGTAGGACGAATGGGAACTATACAGAAATCGCTTTTATTTTTTAAATTCATCCTGCAGTTGCTAAGATTAAAGCAACCATTCTCGGATCACAGTGCTGCGATTTTTAAAAGATGTAAAATCTCTGCATGCAATCAGAAGCATTTTCAATGCTCGGAAGCACTCATTACCCTCTAGTTGACCCCTATATGTCTTCAAATCTTCATAATCAATGGGCTGCTGTAACTCAGCGTACCTTAATGCATGATAGCACGTTGCATTTTTGCAGGGGACCCTTAAGCTAACCATGCCCAGCTTGGTTTTCTCTCAATCAGCTGAACAAGAGGAAATCAATCGATTCCCAAATTCACCCTAAACAACACAGATGGAGGAGTCGCTACTGCAGGTTACTGTATTCAGCAGCCATGGCACCCAGGGTTGCCTGAATACAGGGGTGCGGCCAGTGACAGCATCTGATGAAACACTGCTCAGTACTCCAGCTGACACTTGTCAAGCCAGCTGGTGGGTGTAGGCATACTGCCCAACTTTTATGAAATGATAAAGAGGGTCACCTTGTAGACAAAGGAGATATCCATGCCATGGTCTGAGTTACACAGACCACAAAGATCCAATATGCAGAAATGATTGGCTAAACTACACAAGTGCTTTTTTGACCTCTATCTTCCTTTGTATTGGCATTTTAATATAACATAATAATATAATAATAATTTAATATAACATATACATTAATATAGAGTTTTGATAAAAAGTGAAACAAATTTGGTTGTAAATTCGTACATTTTATATAGAGATGTATATATGAGACAAAAAAAGAGGGCCAGCTATGGCTTGAACTTCAGCAGGAATCAGGCAAAATTCGAGCAATGGCCAGCCTTACATTGCTTGTCAGTTTTGGGTCCCTTTATAGTGATGGTAGAGTTACTAAAGAAATCTTGTGGTACAGGAAAGATTATTAATAAATAAAAGTTGACATCTAGATTGCTACAGCATTTTGCATCATAACAATTTGCTTCGATTTTTCTTTTATTCATAAACTATTGTTTTCTACTTTTTCATCTGTGGTTGCATCTCAGTGCTGCTGATTTCCTCCATCCTTTTTTCAGCCATTTCCTGTCTACATGTACTCGCTTTAGTGTCGGCCCCACATCATTGCTCTGGACATGCTTCCTGATAGTGACAAAAGTGAACCCATATCTGCACATTTGTTTCAGACTGGCAGCTTGTGGCGTTCAAAAGTGATGCATGCTAACAACCTACTGCATTGCTAAATTCTCTTCTCAGTAGTCTTCTGCCTGCTGGAGAAATTGTGTCGCAACAGGCACGTTGTACCATATTCAGAATGGTTAAAAATGACTGCGCTGTCATAAAAAATTAATTAAGTGAAAAATCAGTGATTAGAGTGCAATTGGAATACGTATGGAAAAGCAGCTGCAACTTCCTGCGAGATACACAAATGAATCAACAATTTCCAATATCAAGTTGCGCTATATGTTCCATAAAAAGTGAATCTGTGCAATATGAATTAATCTTATTCGACCCTGATGAAGTGAATCTCATGAATAAATATTGATCAATCAGCACACTATAAACAGTCCATTCAATTGATGGTAGATCTCCAATGTGAAATCAGCACGCAATACACCCAGGAATAGTGATGAGAAAAGATGTGACTTCCACCTCCACACACACTGCCGCTTACCGACTCCTGTTGATCACCTGTTACAGACAAACCTTTAGCAAGGAGTGAGAAGACTCAAATGGGCATATGCTCAGTGAATCAATAAGGCTTATGGTGCAACCATCGAAATATGGGACCTCCGCATCTGGGTTCCAGATCAAGTTGTAAGACAATCCAATTGGTCAAGAGATATCACCGAGAAGCAGTCCTCAGAAGCAGCCAACTTGTCAGACCAAATCCTCTCAAGTGTTCAAAATAGCATGACAAAAAAAGAAAATACTCCACATAGAGTGAATCCATATAAACATAAAAAATGTATTAAAAGAAAATTGGAAACACTCTCATTTAGAAAATGGATCAAGCACTTAAAATTGAGGTTTGTGGGTAACGCAATTACATCAGCAGGGTCTCATCTCATCGCATTTCGTCTAAAGGGTCATCATCTGGGGGTTGTACCATATACTATGGTCCTGCCCTCATCTTTCCACAAATTGGCCAATAATCTTTGATCATGTCACCCAGGTAGTGCAGTAAACCGTTCCTATGACCATAGATATGGCACTGTTCTTTCTGGAGATAGATATGGTCCCTCCTAAACTTAGAAATTTGGTGAATCATATTCTTCTAGCTGCTCGCCTTACATTAGCCAGACACTGGAAGGATCCTAACGCTCCAAGCTTAAGTGAGGTGATACCAACGATGTTCATGCCAACTACAAATTACTTTTTGCTTCATCCAATGGGAAATACCATATACATATAGCCTAAACCACCTGGAAACCTTGGTTAGTGTAGTACCATGCATCTATATTTACCTGATTGCTAATGTTAGTCCAATGCGATTCCAGTGTAAACGTACTTACTTCCTGTAGTGGTACCTTCTTGAGGGCTGCTTAGTATTGTGGTCCGTCCCTCACCCTTCCCAGCCAGGCACACAGTTCACATTCACCCTCAGGCAGAAAACCAGGCCTTGAACTTTGGTTTTTATTTTATTGAGGGGTGAAGAACTTGGATGAGGTAAAGGAGTATGGGATGCCCACTTGATGGAAGCACAATGTACACGGGACTCAACCTATATACACTCTCTGTATATACACCTCCACACTTCAGCTCCAGCAAAACTCTTGCTTGCAGACTATCTCTCCTTAACACCTTCACTTGCTTGGACTTCCAGGACCAGCTAGCACTGATTTGCAGACCTGACACTGGCTCAGCCAGGCCTAAATTGAATGTCCTTTGCAGGCAGGGACCGCGGGTCCCTATGGTGTAGCAAAAATATGGTAGTCCTTGGTGCTAGCTGTCCACGTGGCTACTGCTCCCAGTACCACCTCTTCAGGCACTGCCAGCCCTCCTGGCTGCAGCTGCCCCTCTCCACTGTCTGTGCCACCACAGTCCACTCCACTGGCTGTGCACCCATCCCAGACTGCAATCTCCCAGTCCTCTCAAGCGTGCCTCCCCAGTCCTCTCCTGACTGTGTGTCAATCACCAGCCCTCTTGGCTGTGACTAGTTGTTCCTCTCCTGGAGACTTTGCCTAGCAGTGCTCTTCCGCTGTCCTCTCCTTGCTCCCGTGCCACCTGTTCAGGACACGTCCGTGTGTCATGAGAAGGGTCTTGTTTGTACCTGAGCCCCAGGCCCAAGGTCAACCCCCCGGCACTCCATCTCCAGCTTCCACCCGAACAACTCTTCCCCCCACTGGGCTGACCCTGGATATTTAAGGAGGCCTGCCCCCTGCCAATCCAAGTTGTCCTTTCCAGGAGATACTAGAATATTCTGGAAAGAAGTGGGAGGTCTTGGTGATGCTGCCTGTGAGTCACCAGCTCTGCTTTGAGTTACTCCCAACCCAGATCAAAACACACCCAGGCTTGGCTGCCAACCAAGCCTGGAAATGTACCTACTCTACCAAAAAACAACACTAGCACTTCTAGCACACTAGAGGGTGTTACATTCCTATTTACCTTCTTTCTGTATTTACCTCTAAGGTTCAGCATACATGGATTTTTGACTGTGCTTCCTTATGTTTAGGTGTATTTACTCAGGAACCTCCATTTTGTTGAGAGGTTTCAAATGTTTGTGCTAATTGTGTATGCGCATTACTGCTACAAAGTTTTTGACTGCCTAAGCATTGTTGCTTTTCTATGCTCATATGTTTGTCCTTTCTTACAAAATCCAACGGTGGCGGCCGCTCATGCAGGGAGCAGGGGTATGGATTCTAATGTTTGTTTTTTGTTTTTTTTTCGAAGCAAATGATTAGAGCCTGAGGCACTATGGCTTTAAAAAGGGTGGGCTTGGGGCGCAGTGCTGACTCGGGGCGCAGAGCACTGCACCCCAAGGCCAACCAGTTGTGTTCCTGTTTCTCCCCCTGGCCAATCAGGAAGCGGGTCCTGAGACTTGATTGACTGGCTGGCTGTGAGCTGGCTGGGAGGGGGGGGTGACTGGCTGGCTGGGAAAATTCAGCACAACCCTCACTGAAACCCAATAAAGATTTATTAAAATGCAAAGTGGTGCATGCCACATGGGGACAATGCAGGAACCAATTGAGAGACAGTTGTCACCTCATTATAGGAAATAATAAACCTAGACCAGGGGTAGGCAACCCCGGCATGGGTGCAGCAAGTGGCACGCAAAGCCTCTTTTGCCGACACTCGACTCCCTCCCCATCAGCAGAGCAGAGCAGGGAAGTGTCAGTGAGACACTAATGCATTCCAATTTCAGAATTCCCCACACCGCTCCTGCACTGAGGGGGAGGCACTTTGCCCACACACATTGTAAAAGATGGGAAACATTGTTTGGTTCTCTAACTTTGCTGTAGCTGCAATCGTTAGCTTTTGTGATGTGGAAGAGATTAGGTGCAGTTCTGCTAGGGGGGCGATCCCTGTTTCCAGGAGAAGGAGGACTGTCAATGGCCACTGCTAAAGCCAATCACTGTCCTGCTAGCCCCGTCCACCATCTGGAGGAAGATGACTCGCATGGTTGCCTCTACCAATCTCAGAAAGAAGGGATTTCACTGTCATGTGCCAGTTTGTGGAATTACTGTTGAGCTTCTTGTTGACATTATTCCTGAACCTTTGCGTCACTTACTACTGAACCGCTGCACTCTGTGTCCCTTTAAGCCACAGCCAGTATTCAGCGCAATGAAAATTACACCCAACTTTAGCTGTGGTGCAGAGCGCCACACTTTTTCTCAGCTGCGGGGGCCCAACTTATGATCCTGCACACAGGCCCACTGCTTTCAGAAAGTGGGACAGAAGAGCGGGGGGGTTACAGTGGTGGGGCAGATGAGAAGGGGGTTCAGTGGTGAGACAGAAAAGCATTGGGTAGAGCAGTGGGGCAGGTGTGAAAAGAGGTGTATGGGTGGGACAGATGAGCAGGGGGTTACAGTGGTGGGGCAGGAGAGCAGGGGGGTACAGAGGTGGGACAGATGTGCAGAAGGTACATTGGTGGGGCAGATGAGAAAGCGGGTTACAGTGGTGGGGAAAATGAGCAGATGGGTTCAGTGTTAGGACAGATGAGAATTAGATTCAGTAGTGAGACAGAAGAGCATGGGGATACATCGGTGGAGCAGATGTGCAGGGGGGCACAGTGGTGGGGCAGATGAGAAAAGGGGTACATTAATGGGGCAGATGAGCAGGGGGGTTACATTGGTGGGACAGAAGAGCAAGGGGGTAAAGTGGTGGGGCAGATGTGCAGGAGGTACAGTGGTGGGACATATGAGAAAAGGGTTACATTGATGGGGCAGATGAGCAGGGGGTTACAGTGGTAGGACAGAAGGGCAAGGGGGTAAAGTGGTGGGGCAGATGTGCAGGAGGTACAGTGGTGGGGCATATGAGAAAAGGGGTATATTGATGGGACAGAAGAGCAAGGGGATACAGTGGTGGGGCAGATGTGCAGGAGGTACAGTGGTGGGAGGGATGAGAAGAGGGTTCAGTGGGGGGACAGAAAAGCAGGGGGGTACAGTGATGGGGCAGATGAGCAGGGGGTTACAGTGGTGGGACAGATGAGTGGGGGGGTTCAGAGTTGGGGCAGATGAGAAGGGGATTTAGAGGTGGGACAGAAGAGCAGGGGGGTACAGCGGTGGGGCAGATGTAAAAGGAGGTGCATTGGTGGTACAGAAGAGCAGGGGGTTACAGTGGTTGTGCAGAAGAGCGTGGGGTACAGATGTGCGGCAGATGTACAGGGGGGTACAGTGGCGGGGCAGACGAGAAAGGTGGTACATTGGTAGGACAGATGAGCAAGGGGTTACAGTGGTGGAGCAGGGGGGTACAGAGGTGGGGCAGATGTGCAGAGGAGAAAGGAGGTACATAGGTGAAACACATGAGCAGGGGGTTACAGTGGTGGGGCAGAAGAGCAGGGGGAACAGAGGTGGGACAGATGTGCAGGAGGTACAGTGGTGGGGCAGATGAGAAAGGGGGTTACAGTGGTGGGGCAGAAGAGCAGGGGGAACAGAGGTGGAACAGATGTGCAGGAGGTACAGTGGTGGGGCAGATGAGAAAGGGGGTTACAGTGGTGGGGCAGATGAGCAGATAAGTTCAGTGTTAGGACAGATGAGAAGATGGTTCAGCGGTGAGACAGTAGAGCATGGGGGTACGGCGGTGGAGCAGATGTGCAGGGAGGTACAGTGGTGGGGCAGATGAGAAAGGGGAAACATTGGTGGGACAGATGAGCAGGGAGTTACAGTGATGGGACAGAAGACCAGGGTGGTACAGTGGTGGGGCAGATGTGCAAGGTAGTACAGTGGTGGGGCAGATGAGAAAGGGGGTACGTTGGTGGGGCAGACGAGAAAGGGGGTACGTTGGTGAAGCAGATGAGCAGGGGGTTACAGTGGTGGGACAGAAGAGCAGGGTGGTACAGTGGTGGGGAAGATGTACAGGGGGTTACAGTGATGGGACAGATGAGCAGGGGGGTACAGAGGTAGGGCAGATGTGCAGGGTAGTATAGTGGTGGGGCAGATTGCAGGGGGGTTACAGTGGTGGGGCAGATGTGCAGGGGGTTACATTGGTGTGGCAGATGAGCAGGGTGGCACAGTAGTAGGGCAGATGTACAGGGGGTTACAGTGGTGGGACAGATGAGCAGGGGGGTACAGAGGTGGGGCAGATGTGAAGGGTAGTACAGTGGTGGGGCAGATGTGCAAGGTAGTGCAGTGGTGGGGCAGATGTGCAGGGGGGTACAGTGGTGGGGCAGATGTGCAGGGGGTACAGTGGTGGGGCAGATGTGCAGAGGGTTACAGTGGTGGGACAGATGTGCAGGGGGTTACAGTGGTGGGGCAGATGTGCAGGGGTTACAGTGGTGGGGCAGATGTGCAGGGGGGACAGTGATCTGAGGTGTGAAGGTGCATGAATTGGGGCTCATCTGAGGTGTGGAGTTGCAGAAATTGGGGCTGATCTGATGCGTGAGAGTGCAGGATGTTAATTTCTCACTACTCAAGTAGTTTACAGCATTTACTTTATAAAAAATAATTTTTGTGATTGAGAGTGTGAAGTTGACATTTTTTTGTTATAAAATCGGCACGCTCAATTTCTTTGAAAACATTTTTCGGCACACTGTGCTCACAAGTTTGCCTACCCCCTGATCTACACCTTCATGGCAGGATTAGTAAGAAGAGTCGGCAAGACTGTAATCCTTGAGGTGTCATTTATTGGTCGATCAGAGTGACAATAATGCTGATGCGTTTCGGCAATAGCCTTAGTTGTAGCTAGTTTGAAACAGATATGGCAATATATATATATATATATATATATACTCACATACACATATACAAGCTCCACCTCTACATAATTGGCCTATCAGGTTAGTGTCACAGAAAATTTTCATAATTAATTGATACCACCAATCATTCAAGTGGTTGGTGATTACACCTGTTCTCAGCCAGCAAGAGAAAGGGGAGAGGAAAGGAAGACAATATAAAAATTGTTGAGCCTAAAGAAAAGTGTGTAAAAATACTACATGAGATGTTAGGACCTTATTCCAAAGGAAAAAAGTATTCTTTATGTCGCGTACACATGAGCTGACTTTACGGCAGACTTTGCCCGGCGGACGGGATTTCGTCGGACAATTCGATCATGTGTGGGCTCTAACTTTGCCCGGCGGACTTTTCGATGGACTTTACGACGGACTTTCTGAATGAACGGACTTGCCTACACACGATCAACCAAAGTCCATCAAATTCGTACGTGATGACGTACGACCGGACTAAAACAAGGAAGTTCATAGCCAGTAGCTAATAGCTGCCCTAGCGTGGCTTTTTGTCCGTCGAACTAGCATACAGACGAGCGGACTTTTCGACCGGGCTCGAGTTCGTCGGATAGATTTGAAACATGTTTCAAATCTAACACCGCGTACACACGAGCGGACTTTACGGCAGACTTTGCTCGGCGGACTTTTCGATGGACTTTACGACGGACTTTCTGAATGAACGGACTTGCCTACACACAATCCACCAAAGTCCGTCGAATTCGTACGTGATGATGTACGACCGGACTAAAACAAGGAAGTTCATAGCCAATTGCTGCCCTAGGGTGGCTTTTTGTCCCTCGAACTAGCATACAGACGAGCGGACTTTTCGACCGGACTCGATTTTGACGGATTGATTTAAAACATGTTTCAAATCTAAGTCCGTCCAACTTTTGAGAAAACAAAGTCCGCTGGAGCCCACACACGATCGAATTGTCCGACCAAATCCCGTCCGCCGGGGCAAAGTCTGCCGTAAAGTCCGCTTGTGTGTACACGGCATAAGTCCGTCCAACTTTTGAGCAAACAAAGTCCGCTGGAGCCCACACACGATTGAATTGTCCGACGAAATCTGGTCCGCCGGGCAAAGTCTGCCGTAAAGTCCGACCGTGTGTACGCGGCATTAGATTTGAAACATGTTTCAAATCTATCCGACGGACTCGAGTCCGGTCGAAAAGTCCACTCGTCTGTATGCTAGTTCAACGGACAAAAAGCCACGCTAGGGCAGCTATTGGCTACTGGCTATGAACTTCCTTGTTTTAGTCTGGTCGTACATCATCACGTACGAATTCAACGGACTTTGGTGGATTGTGTGTAGGCAAGTCCGTTCGTTCAGAAAGTCCGTCGTAAAGTACGTCGAAAAGTCCGCCGGGCAAAGTCTGCCGTAAAGTCCGCTCGTGTGTACGTGGTATAAGAAGAAAGTGAAAATGTAGACTAATATTCAAGTAAAATACTTTGTGGTAGTAACACAATGTAAAGTCAAGATTTATGGCAGGATCAAAAAAAAAAGGTGGGGGAGGGGAAGATTCACAAATGATTGGTAAAAAATGTCAGGAGGAAAAAATAGAAGGCAGAAGACAAGCACAAGAGGGAACCTACTAAGAGAAAAGGGCAAAATCTAAAGCAGGTGAACAATAAAACCAAAGATGGGATAGGAAGATGTCATTTGAGAAATAGATCCACATCCCATCTGTGGTTCATGCCTTTGGGGGTGCGTGTCCCCCCATATGGAAAATCCACTTAACTTCCTGTTCTAATAGTCTTCTGTGCTTGTCTCCTCCACGTACCGACATTCTGATTTTTTGAACTGCAGAGAAAGAGAAGGAATCCATGTTACCTTTATGTATAAATTTGAAGTGTTTGATACATTGGACATCCTTCCATTACTATAGGCTGCTCCGTTATAATGCTCGCTAATCCTTGTGCGAAGGGGCCTGGTGGTACATCCTACATATTGTAATTCACAAACATCACATTCTATCACGTAGACTACATATTAAGTGCTACAATTTATAATGTCCTTAATAGGGAATACCTTATTATTATGGTATGAGGTGATAGACTTGTGATTCTTGTTATGTTTGTTACAATACCTACAAGTGTTTAAAGAACAACTATACTCAGCCACTGAGCCACGTTTTGGGAATAGTGATGGTTTGTTGTAGACTGAGCGACAAAGAGTTGCCTAAAATCGGGGCACGATGACAGGAAAAATTGCACCCTTTGGAAAGCACATCTATTAGGTCCTTGTCACCATAGAGGATGGGAAGATGTTTGTTAATGATCTGTTTTATCTGATTAAACTCTCTGGAAAAAGTGGTGACAAAGGTAAGGGAACTATTGTCCTTGTTCTTTTAATTTATATGTTTTGTATATTTTAAAGAGTAAGGGGATTTGTCTTTGTTATATAGTCCTTCCCCGAGGCTATAGAAATGGCTCTATTGATATGCCACTTCTGATAGCCTCTATCACTTAAGCCTTATACACACGATCGGATTTTCCGACGGGAATTGTGTGATGACAGGCCCTTGGCGGAAAATCCGACCGTTTGTACGCTCCATCGGACAATTGTTGGATAGCAGGTTTTAAAATTTTCCGCGGACTAATGTTTGTTGTCGGATTTTCTGAGCGTGTGTACACAAGTCCGTCGGACAAAAGTCCAAAGTACAAACACGCATGCTCGGAAGCAGAAGCGGTTGGTCTTGTAAACTAGCGTTCGTAATGGAGAATTAACATTTGTGACGTGGCAAATTATGAAATCTCCAAATGCAGCGCACAATTCTCTTCTTCTTTAATGGGATAATAATGAAGCTGCTTTGCTGGTGATACTGATGGAGTTATTGCAAACGAATTTTCAAAGGCTTTTTTTCTAGTGATATCAAGAATAATATTATTTTTATTTATTTTTTTTGGGGGGGGGGGGGGGCAAGTTACCACAACACCATTATCCCTTATTTTTTAAGATGAAAGATACAACTAAGTTGGTGTCCCTTGTCAATTTTACATAGCCAAGTATTATTCTCCACAATTTTTTATTGTGCATTAAAAAAAGAAAACAAATAAAATTAGACATGCTATCTGCCAATAGAACTTAACCAAAAAGTGCATTCTATGCATCCAAAAATATAGAAAATATACCAAATCAAATCATTATTCAACCAAAAAAATAATGTCAAAGCAATAACTCCAAGGCCAATAATAAATAACACGTTATCTCCTTCGATTCCGCAACATGTCTGGTTGACGAATGGCCGTTCAGAAACTTACTGAAAAGCACGAAATGAAAAATGCGAATCAACACTCACCAAACTTCTACTAACATGAAATTAGCAGAAGGAGCCCAAAGGGTGGCGCTAAAGAGCTGAAAAACCACGTAGTACGTCACTACGTTCGTGATTGTTGGCCAACAATTATGTGCCATGTGTATGCAAGACAAGTTTGGGCCAGCGCCTTCGGACTAGAGTCCACGGTTTTGTTGGCCAGCAATCCGATTGTGTGTACGAGGCTTTAATCGTTTTAAGATGTTGGAAAGATGTTCTAGCTGAAAACTTTCATGGCAGGATTGCAAGGTAATCTTTTAATGAAAGTTGCATATTCAAAAGATAACTGTTTTTGTATGACATCTCGCATGAGCAGGGCACTCTTAACCCTCTTTTCTTTAATTGTATTGTAAGTGTATTATCTAACTTTATATTATAAAGCAATAAGCAGACTGTTGGTGCTATATAAATCCTGTACAATAATCATAATATATTAACATGTTAAAGCTTTTATGATGTTTTAGCCATTGGGTTTACATCTACTTTAAATAATCTAATTATCGGCATCTCTGCAGTTATATCATTCAGGAGGCACCAGTTATTGTATTTATCTTTTTACAAAATCTATCTTTGAACTTTAAGGCAGGCATTTGTGTGTTTAGAACACCGGTTGTACATAGCCTTTGTCAGACCATTCATGTGAATGACAACTACAAGCATACCCCACTTTTAAGTACGCAATGGAGTTTATTTACTAAAGCTGGAAAGTGCAAAATCGGGCTCACTTCTGCATAGAAACCAATGAGCTTCCAGATTTTATTACCAAAGCTTAATTGAACAATCTGAGGTTAGAAGCTCATTGGTTTCTATGCAGAAGTGAGCCTGATTTTGCACTTTCCAGCTTTAGTAAATAAGCCCCATTGTGTACTTAAAAGTGGGGTATGCCTGTATATAGATTGCAGGCATGCAGTATTGATCTATGTGCAGTAGATGTTGGAGTAGGCAGCCAATTCTACATTTATTTGGAAGTTGTCTGATGAGGGACTATTGCTCAATTACCAAGTGACAGGGAGATCATTCCGAGTAAATTATCTCTAGCCTTTTTGCTACAGGAGAAACTCCCAGATGAAAGGGGGGAAGGACAGTATCCAATGACACAAGTAAATACATGGTGACCAGGAAATGTCTCTGGATATCTATCCCCTGGGAATGTTACATTGTATCTCTGAGCAGCATCTCAGGTCTTCCTGTGGTTTGTAGGCTTTTAGTCTTTCAATGGTCAGTGCTGTACAATTAGCTCTCATATAATATTTATAGACATTCAGTGTCCTGCATGTTGCATGGCATAAAACCTTACACGGCTATATCTGAGATCAAAGATCATAAATGTATCTGTATTTATTGCAGCCAAAATGCTGAGACCTTGAAGAAGGGCACACACCCCGAAAGCTTGTCCTGAAAAATTATATGTTAGTGCAAATTTAAAAAAGTGGACAGCACTGGACAGCACTCAGTTGTTTCAGCAGAAATACTGCAACCTTTGGAATTTTTTTGGATGCATGCAGAATTACAATCCTCATTCTCTATTTGGGGAAGAGGCCGCTGTAGAAGGTGACAATTGCTGTAGTAGTCTCCGCTACTACAGTGATAGCCGTGATCCTCCGGGTCTTATGCTGAGCAGCTTCCCTTCTGCATAGTGATCCCAGGGTGTTGCCTATTTAGCACTGGATTTACAGAGCACCTTGTGAATGTTACATTGATTGTTACCTTCCACATGCTTTTGGAACTCATGTATATACATATGTACATGGGAGGGCCCCTCTTATTAGCCCTCTCTTCTATATATACTTCTATATGTTTCATACAGCCATCAAGTATTGATGTTTGGAGTGCCATTACTGGGATCTTTTACTATATCCAGCCATCTTGTAGAGGATGTATGGCAGCTTGTGCTTTTTGAGGACCGTAACCTCTCACTCTGACACTGGGAATATACTAGTTGTTGCTTATTAAATGCATATGAAAAATGTAAGTTTGTTGTCAGTCACTCTGTCCAGTCACATTAAATGTGATATGTGTATATAACCTATAACATTGTGACTTTGATTTTTCTTAGATTGTGATACAATTTTCCCTGAGGAAGACTTTTCTTGAAATATGTATGTTGAAACGCGTTGGAATTCTGCTACTTGACGCCACCTCTTTGAATTTGTGGTGATTGTACCTTGTAGTATGATGTATCACGTTCTTTAATTTTTTCAAAATGCATTGTGCTTTTTAATATTTTGTAAAGTTTATGTGATGATGAAGTTCTGTTTATCAAATTTTGTTTCACGGATTTATATCTTTTTTTAAAATAAATTATTTTTTACTCAATCTAATTATTTTCATTGCCTTAAAAATCCCAATTAGAGGTTTGCGCAGATTTTGAAACCCTTCCACATCGATCTCTCAGGTATGAGATATGCATACTTGCATTGTGCCAAGTTGGACAAGTGTAACTAAACAATAAACATCATACTTAGAGTTTGGCTTTAATGATCATATGTAACTTATCTTATTAAGCATTTTATCAGTTTAATAATTGATACAACTGATAATACTTTTTAATATTCCCTAATGGCTTTTTTCTGTTGGAAGCAGTTAGTATGGTGCAAAATCTGACAGTGGCCCCTTTAGGACATTTACAATCATTCCTCTGCCTCTCTTCCCTCAGCAGTTGTCCCTTTTTTTGGTCTGGTGTGTAGACCTCTGTATACAAATGTACTATTTAATTATCAAAAATGTTATAATGCAGCAAACCTTCAATCCAACCTCTATATTATTGTATTTGTTATTTTGAGAGGCCAGTGTAATGGAAAAGCAATAGGGGTTTCAACCAATCGTTTTTTTGCATATAAATTCTTGGTTCTCATAGCTGGAAGACATGACAAGAGTGTTTCCTTTAGGCACATACTTTGCGATCAAAGGTGTCAGTCTTTCTCAGCTCAGAAAGTTGGGAGGTATGCATTCAACTCAAAGGCTGTTGCCTTACACAACCTCCATATTGTAGTAAGTGTTTGTAAACCCTACAATAAAGTTCCTTTTTGCTCCCTTTTTTCTCTTTTTAATATGTAATTGAAAGCATTTTGTTATATCTATTTTCTAAATGCAAACAATTTACCTGTTGATCAAGAATGATTAGCCTCTGTGTTGTAGAGATCTGAGAGTTGAGGTGGTTTATTAGTTTAGCAAAGACACCACTCCACATACTAAGCTGTGTGTTGTCAGCTGACAACAGGCCTTAGGACCTGAGTGTATTTTCATGTATTTTCAGCAGATCCTAAGGTCATTTTCTGTACAGGGTCTATAGCAGAATGATGGCCACTAAGTGGGTTAGTTATCCTGACTGGGCATCATATGACGTCCAGCAGGATAAGCCGTGATCAGTGGTGTGGTGTGTCAGTCTGACACACCGCATCTCCGATCGATGTAAAGAGTCTCTGATGGAGGCTCTTTACCACGTGATCGGCTGTGTCCAATCACAGCTGATCACACATGTATCGGCTTTTCCTCTACTTGCGCTGACAGATGCGAGTAGAGGAGAGCCAATCGACTGCTCTTCTGACAGGGGGGGTCTGCACTGATTATCCATGCAGCCCCCCCAAGGATGGCCACCCAGGACCACCAGGGATGCCCACCCATAACCACCAGGTAAGCCCACTAGAGCCCACCAGGGATGGCAATCATTGCCCATTAGGGATGGCCCTCTGTGCCCATCAGTGATGCCTACCAGCACCTCTGATCAGTGCTGCCTATCAGTGCCATCTATCAGTGCCCACCAGTGCCACCTATCGGTGCCACCTATGAATCCCCCATCAGTACCGCCTATGAGTACCATCAGTGCCACCTATCAATGCCACTTATCAATGCCCATCAGTGCTGCTTATCAATGCCGCCTATCAGTGCCTATCAGTGCTGCATATAATTGCCACCTTATCAGTGCCAATCAGTACTGCCTCATCAGTGCCCATCAGTGAAGGAGAAAACTTACTTATTTACAAAGTTTTGTAACAGAGAAAAATAAAATTTTTTTTAATTTATTTTTTTTTAGCGCAAAAAATAAAAACCCTAGAGGTGATCAAATACCACCAAAAGGAAGCTCTATTTGTGGGAAAAAAAATTATAAAAATTTTGTTTGGGTACAGCGTCGCATGCCGGTGCAATTGTCATTCAAAATGTTAGAGTGCAGAAAGCTGAAAATTGGTCTGGGCAGGAAGGTGTATAAGTGCTCTGTATTGAAGTGGTTAAAGGGTTAAACACAGAAAAATGTGCATGTATTTTGTGCCTTGACATAAGCTTCAAATACTATTGGCGATTACACTAAAACACTAATGCATTAAGGAAGCAACCAAGAAATACAGTGGCAGTACAGTGCATTAAGATGTAACAGTAAGGAAAGCCTGCAGAGTGAAGTTTAAAGGTGAAAATGAATGACTTAGTTTACACAAGAGATCACAGTCTACAGGGGGAGGGTGCAGGAAGGAGGAAGCAATGTGTGTGTCCTACATTGACACATGTGTCCTTGGTCATTATTCATTTATGCACTCACGTCACCCTAGTTCTAAAGAGCAAATTAACATTCCTGCTGACCAAAATCCTATTTAATATGTCCTCTGCAATGCCTGATACAGCTCTTTCATGCAACCATATTCCTGGATATCTTTACGCATTTTCTAATTTTTTACGATTTTATTGTGCCAGTTAAATGAATGTTCTGCTTTGACTTAAACAAAAAGTTTGGGGTTGGAAAATAACAAACAATCATACCCACCTAGAAGGCTACAGCCCCGATCCCAGTTGTATTTGTCCCCCTCCGCCTCTAGACCGAGAACTGAGCGATCAAAGACCGCTGATTACTCAGTTCTTGGTTTTCTGTGTCAGTCAGTCACCAGCTCACTGCTCTGCCCCTTCAGTGTGCTCACTGGAGAATGTTGGGCTGTGGAGAGGACGGGATCTGAGAGACTGAGCCAGCTGCTGGTCCAGACATCTGGGTGGATTCTGAATGTGTGGATTCTGAAGTTGTGATCGATCCTGGACCAGCTAAGTGACAGCTGACAGTGGGCTTTAGTTAGTTCTGCACTCCTGTGATCCATAGGAGAAGTAGGGCCAAAGAGCTTTGGCCCTAATTCTACTTCAGGGCCAAATCACACTACGTGCGGTAACAGACGTTTTACCGCATGGTAAAATGTCTGTCACCACAGGGACACACAGGAAACAATTGTTTCCTCTGTGCCTTATTCACAGTGCAGACATGCTGCATTTTATCGCAGCGTACCGACCCAAATCGCATGGCATTGTCAGGCAGCGCAGCGTCCAACATTGCAGTGAATAAAGTGTACATTTTGTACACTTCAAATAAAGCTGGTACAAAACAAAACAAAAGGGACAATGCGGTGCGCTGAATCGTCCACCACACTTCCCCTCTAGCAGTGTTGCCAGCCTTCCAGATTGAAATTTACTGACACGAAACCCAAAATTTCCTGGCACAGCCAAGTTTTTACTGGCATTTCCAAAACTTACAAAATTACAGTTTTAAGTGCGAATTTTAGTATTTAGGCTACAAACAAGTACAATATGCAATTAGCAATGTGATTTAAGGTAGATATTAGGGCAAAAAAAATATTTATTTTTTTATTTTCGATATAGTAAGTAAGTAGCTCAGGGACAGGACTCAGGAGTGCAATAAATTAGAATAGGAAGGCACACACACACATGAAGTTGACTCTCACAGGGACAATGACAGAATTGTGCAGCAGCACAGATGATGCTGACTTCTCCCCGGCATGACATGTTCCCGTCCTGAGTCACAGTGACAGTCTCTCTCCAAGCCAGGTGGTTCCTTCAGTCCACTCCAGTCTAAACAGCACTGACAGTCCCACTCCTGACCTGCCCTTCTCCTGTCCCGCAGACCCACACACGAGGCTCTGGCCGCTCTGCTTGGCTCCCTTGCACCATGATGTCACACGACACTCTCGGGCACCGCCTACATCAGAACTACCGGAACACATTGTAGCAGGCACTCGGATGGTATCGGCCAGCTCTGGACTGAGCCGAACATCACAGCCATATTTTTTACTGGCAAATTTTTCCATTTACTGGCAGGAGAACATGTTTACTGGCAGGAGAACTGGCTGCCAGTAAAAATACTGACGGTTGGCAACACTGCCCCCTAGCCGGGCCGACGACACGCTGAATCACTTTGGCTGCTCTGCAGTGAGAATTGCCCCTTAACCAGGTGATGTGGTACCTCAGAAAACCCCACAGTACCTAGGTGCAATGTTTATCAATTACCTTTTTTCTCCAACTCTCAATCTTCCCTTTTTACTGGACCTGTCTTTGTTGCTGTTATCTGTGCTTTTCTGTCTTTATTTATTTAGTTACCTGCTCCATTACTGTGTATGGCTTCTGGTTTCTTACCCTTTGCCTGTGCAACTGACCAAACATGATGGGTTGCAGAACCACTGTCAGTCACTATACAATTGGTGAGCTGCATTTGTTCAAGAGTACCCAACCCAACAACCACATCCCCAGTGGGATCTAGTAAAGCAGAACTAGTTTTCATACACACAGGCAAACACACATACCAAATTTATATGTTATCGGTTCACAGAAATGTAAATAATCTCATTATGAAATGCTGAAAGTAAAGCTTCACCAGAATTCAGTGTACTAAAGAAAAAGACTCAGCCGAGACCCATCTGCCCACCAACCACCAGCTATGCAAGGGGAGAGAGTAGGACAGGCATTTTGCCTATACCCAAACATATGGGTTCCAGTAACCACTTGTATATTCACTATTTAATGTACAAACTTTGAGTTTCCAGCTCTCTGCCACTGCCGAGGATATGTTCTGGGTAAGGCAGAGGCATCACTTGGCTGCCTTTGCTTATGTAGCCAGTTAGTTCCTGGGCTTCACATAGAAGTTACTCTTTGTTGTTTCAGAGAATTGGATATCTTTGTATCAATGGCCCATATAGAGTAGAATGCTCTGGGTAAAAGCTAAGGATTTCACTGCACTTACAAGTTTTTTTTTTTAGGTAATATTCAGCATGGAAGACAGGTGGACCAAATGTTAGTATCTTTGACTTTTGGCCTACTCTAAAAAAATGATGTCACTTTGCCCCTTCTTGTACAAGAACCTTACGAAAATTGGGAGGAGGGGGGTATCTGTCTATTATATATCGCTCTCCCATTCAGTGAACGTGTTCCATTCTTTAAAAAAATGTAAGGACTTTTGTTAATGGAGGCGAGACAGAAAGAGGCAGAAACCCAGCAGGACCTTCTTCTTCCTGCAATGTTAGACCCAAAGCTATTAACCCCCCAGGACCTGACATCATTGGAAAGAAGGCCTCTACAGGAACCATAAGTCTGCAGGATATAATTTATAATAGGTAAGTTATGCGACCGGCAAAAAAAACCCAAAAAACTTGAGCTTTAATGTCTTAAACATTTTGTTTCTGAGTATTATTCTAAAGTGTAACTTTAGTCAGAAAATCAAGTCCTGCTAGATAATTTCAGACTAGCCCCTTTTGCGGTGTATAGCTTTGTAAAACATTAAAAATAAATGCCTATACTGTTTAACCACTTGCTGACCGCCCTATATCATTTTTACTGCTACATATATATGTGATCCTGCCTGTCCACCTGCAGAGGGCGTGCATGCACCGTCAGTGTGTAGTTTCTGGCGTGATAATAAGCCAATCTGTGAGTGCCGGGCACTCAATGTCTGCCAGCACCCACCGATCGTCAGACAGACTCAGAATGGAGCTCTGACTATGTGAACAGGGCAGAGTTTTGACGGGGGGGTTGAACATTGTGTTCCTGCAAAACGGAGACTCAAATCCCTCTCTTCACTTGGAAAAAGCAGCACACACAGTACACAAACACTGGCGAGGCACATATTTAACCTTTTGATCACCCTAGATGTGTAACCCCTTCCCAGCCAGTGTCATTAGTACAGTGACAGTGCATATTTTTAGAACTGATCACTGTATTAGTGTCATTGATTCCCACAAAGTGTCAGTTAGTTTCCAATTGTCCGTCGCAATATCATAGTCCCGCTATAAGTCGCTGCCATTACTAGTATAGAATAAAATAAGTAAAAGTTCCAGTATATATCCCATAGTTTTTAGATGCTATAACATTCACTTAACTGCTTGCCGACCAGTGCACGATGATATACATCGGCACAATGGCACGGCTGCGCAAATGGGTGTACAGATACGTCCCCTTTAAGACGCGGCATTGTGAGTGCGTGCCTTTTTTTGTTTATAGCGCAAAAAATAAAAACCGCAGAGGTGATCAAATACCACCAAAAGAAAGCTCTATTTGTGGGAAAAAAGGACGTCAATTTTGTTTGGGTGCAACATTGCACGGCCGCTCAATTGTCAGTTAAAGCGACGCAGTGCTGTATCGCAAAAAGTGCTCTGGTCAGGTAGGGGCTAAATTCTTCCTGGGCTGAAGTGGTTAAACCAATCAATATACGCTTATTGGGAGTTTAAAAAAAAAAAACAGTGGTGAGCAAATACCACCAAAAGAAAGCTCTATTTGTGGGCGTTGCATGACAGTGCAATTGTCAGTTAAAGTAATGCAGTGCCGTATTGCAAAAAGTGGCCTGGTCCTGGGGGTGTAAATCTTCTGGAGGTCAAGTGGTTAAAATCCAGTAATACACTGTCTGGTCCTTCTCTGCACATGCTCAGTTGCTCTCTATTTTTGTGCTGATGATCAGAATCACTAGAGGCCAATGTGCTGGCAGCATATAAATTAAATTATTAAATAAAAATACTTATCTATATCATATACATTAATTAAATATAGGGAACGGTCTTGTAGAAAATTGCTTTCAGATAAAATCTGAAAATGTGTACATAATGCAACTAAAATACAAGTTGGGTGCTGGAAGACATATGTTTGGGTCTGGGTTTCCTTATGGGTGTGGACCTTGGGCTACTTTCCCCTATAAAATGTACAGCTGTTATGGTACACACTTTCAGCTACACAACCCTGAGCATGCACGTTAGGCGTATATGGCAAAGCAGAGTAAGTCACTGACTTGAGCAGAGCGAACAAAGCTAAAGCCCCGTCCTATTCTTTTTTTTTTTTTTTTTTTTTGTGTACAGCAAATTTTCCACCATACAGTTACTAACGTGCCAGACTTTATGCTTCAATGACGTATTCTGTGCATAAAGCCCACTTGCATTTACATCAATGAATTTAAATGACAAAGGTTGTGCTAATACATGTGTCATTGTTGGTTATGTTATTATTGTTTATAAGCACTAAATATTTTAAGCCCACTCTAAACATCTGAGGGAAGCACTGATCAATTATTGCAGGTTGACTTATATAATGATTTTCTTGGAAAGATCCGTGAAGTTGGCAGGGCACTGTATTCCACAGGTCGCAGCAACCTTCTAGCCCTGAGGACCTAGGTCTGGACCTGTACAGAACATTATTTCATGTCAACAAACAATGATAGGCGTGTAGTTTGTGTACATATTATCCAGGCGTTTCAAGATATGGTCCATAGGCAAACCAGTTTCTACAACTTATAATGCTGAGAATATAGCAAAAAGGTTGATTGTATATTTTGTCAATCTTTCAGCACTTGAAGGAAGTCTGTGATGCAAAGTACTAGTTCTGAAGTAGTATGCATATGCAATCATTTCTCTTCATTGAACTTACATTGAGGAGGAAGAGCATAACTAATAGTGTAAGTCAGGGGTATTGAATTAAAATTCAAGGAGGTCCAGTCACCAAAATTTCCCTTCAGCCGAGGTCCGAATCGTAAGTTTGTGCTATGACTCAGAAAGATTGTAGTCACTATGATGGTTATTTACTAAAACTGGAGCATGCAATAAACCAATCAGCTTCCAGGTTTTATTTACAAAGCTTAATTGAACAAACTGAAGTTCGAAGCTGATTGGCTACCATGCACAGTTGCACTAGATTCTGAGTACACCAGTTTTAGTAAATCTCCCCCTGTATATCTATCAAAAACTGAGAAATGTTAAATTTCCACAGCATTTCAACAATATTTATTGTCAAGTTTCAGCTATGACATTCTTACATCAGTTGTCCCCATTAGGATATCCCTTTACATCAGTTGTGCCCATCAGAGTTCCCCTTTACATGAGTTGTCCCCACCAGACAGTGGTGTCTCCAGCTTTCATATTTAGGGGGGGCACATGGGGGGACAGGGACAAAAGTAGGGGGGCAACTATAAAATGCAATCCTGGGGCCCTTTACTATGATCCCACAATGGCCCTTGTCACATGTTCTGCAGTGAGCTCCCTTCCTACTGTATTGGGGCCCCCCCGGGGTGGCAGAAAACAAGAGATATATGTTACCAGCATACCAAGAAAATATAAGGGTCCAAATCAGTGGGAGAACTATCAGGGTTGCAAAGGTTGTCTTGCCACCGGGCCCTGGTGTTCTGCCACTGTGGGGTTCCCCAGCCTCCTCTCGCTGTCCTGCCCCTGCTATTGATAGCGCTGGTCTGGCATCTCTTGGAATTTACAGGCTGGTTCTCCTGTCCTAAGGACGGTAGAAATCAGTCTGTTTTTTCAGTAACTGAGAGTCCTGGTGGAGTCCTTCCTGCAACTCGCTCTTCTCTCTGCCAATGAGGATGCAGGGGAAGGAGCAGATCGGGCGGCCTTGGTTGTGTGAGCGCTCGCATTATGCAGTGTCAGTGAGCAGAGGGAGGGGGGAGGAATGACCTGCAGGAGCTGACTGGGGACGCTCTCCCTCTTAGACATTTTTAATTGGGGGGGCAAATGGTGGGGCACAGCATATTGTTGGGGGGGTCAGGGCCCCCCCTAGGGACACCATTCCCACCAGAGTGCCCCTTTCCATCAGTTGTCCCCACCAGAGTGCCCCTTTCCATCAGTTATACCCATCAAAGTGCCCCTTTACATCAGTTCTGCCCACCAGAGTGCCCCTTTCCATTAGTTATGCCCATCAGAGTGCCCCTTTACATCAGTTGTCCCCATCAGAGTGGCCCTTTCTATCACTTGTACCCATCAGAGTGCCCCTTTACATCATATGTGCCCATCAGAGCGCCCCTTTACATTATATGTGACCTTCAGAGTGACTCTATAAATCCCATCCAAGTGAACAGCAGCTGGGCAGACATGGGCAGGAGATGGGAGAAGGGAGGAGCTGCAGGGGGTAGGAGCTGGCAGAAGGGAGGGGCTGTAGGGGGCAGAAGCTGGCAGAAAGGAGGAGCTGCAGGGGATGAGAGCTGGCAAAAGGGAGGAGCTGCAGGGGGCGGGGGCTGGAAAAAGAAACAAGCTGCAGGGGGTGGGAGCTGGCAGATGGAACAAGCTGCAGCGGATGGGAACTGGACTAAGAAACTTGCTACAGGGTGTGGGGTGCACATATGATGTCACTGGTTGCTGGGACATTGGCGGTCCCAGCAACTAATGACTGTTTAGTAGTGGGGATTGGGCACTGCAGGCTGGCGGGCTGGCAGTCCGGACACGATCACTTGGTCTGTAACCATAATCAGACAGCGGACTGCCATTTAATGAAGGCTGGTGTAAGTAAATATGGGTTTAATGTGCTCCCTTAAAGTGTGAACTCTGCAGTCTATCAGTTTGGTGAGGTTTTTGTATGTGGAAGACCAACCCAGGGAAGTTTTGGTATATGGAAAACCAAGCCTGGGCATGATTTGTGTAGTTCAGCAGAAGGCAACAGAAAGAGAAGTGCAGCAAGTAGTGTTCCTACATAAAATGAATGTAGGGAGCAGCATGTGCTAGTTTGACTGTTTTAGGAGATCGTGTTCCAGAGCAGAACATAAATTGCCCTTCAGGTCTGATATGGATCCATACCAGACCCCTATCCAAGCATGCAGCCCGGCAGGTCAGGAAAGGGATGGAACGAGCGAGCGTCGCCCCCCCCCCCCCGAACTATACCAGTCCACATGCCCTCCACATAGGGGGTGCTTTGGGGCCATCCCCATGTTAATGCAGACAAGGGCCTCTTCCCCACAACCCTGACCGGTGGTTGTGGGGGGTCTGTGGGCAAGGAGCTTGTTGAAATCTGGAAGCCTCCTTTAACAAGGGGGCCCCCAGATTCGCCCCACCCCTATGTTAATGAGTATGGGGTACATAGTCCAGGTTCTGATTACTACCAGGGTGCTATCTGGTAACATTTGTATGTTGTTCACATGTTTGTGCCAGTGCTGGAAATGACAATCAATTGTAAGCTCATTTGTGGCAAGGACTGGTGCGACTAGTTCAGGTCCCCTTCTGACTATGGCTTGCATTAACCTAATGTGTTACCATGTATTAAGGTGTGCTGCATTAAGTCAGCGTGTTTATTTTGAATAGGCTGGCAGCACACCTTAACACACAGTAAATTGGAAGTAACCCCTTTCTTAATTCAACACGGCGCCCAGCATGTGCATTGTGGCGCATGGCAGTGCAGGTGCATTGTCTGCTACTATTACAATGTGTTGAGCTGTCATTCAAAATGATTGGCGCTGCAACACCCCGCACTGCAGTTTGCATAGCATCATACATTTTGGCAACATGTGGCAAAACACATGTCACTACAGTGTATAAATGTGAGTCTGACCTCAGCAGTCACACTAAAGCATCACTTCATATGTTGGCATTAAATAATTGTGTAAAATAAAAAATCTGATACAGATAGAAAAAATGAACAATGACCAAATGCAAACAGTATTATCATACAATGGCTGTAAAACATAAAAAAACTGCAATGCATGCAATGCAACTGTAAAGTTGTCTAGTCTTATATACTGAATATATTTTATGGAAAGGGGGGTCCAAACCATGGCTTTCTAAGCTTTAGCCTGAACATCAGAGGTATATGGGTACTAACATTGCTGACCTCTTTATGAAAATACTAGTTGCCTGGCTGTTAGAGACTGTCCCACTAGCTTCGGGCCTTTCTGAATCACTGTCACTCAGTATGCAGATGAAAAAAGTCAGAGAGAAGTACTTATCTGCATACTTATTTTAGATCAGTGTCTTAAAAGTATTGTAAACGTGAACAGCTTTGCAACTAGCATTTTCAGAAGTCACAATGGCAGTCTGTGTGTTTCTTTTAACAGGGCTTCTTACAATAGGGACATTCCAGAGGAATCCTAATCCATATGCTAAATTATATCGCCCTCTGCTGGCTGAATTAGGCATACACCCTTGGTACTGTAACTAAATGAAAGAACACAGCATTACCACAGTCTTTACGCATATGAACTACTTTATGAAAATCTCTATGAGTAGAAACTTTCTAATAAAACAGGAAATGTTATTTAGTTGCCATGAACAAAAGAACATTGGTAGTGTGGATTTCATGCCGCTGCCAGTTAAACAACTCTCTTTCACGAATGTTAAAACTGCTCTTCAAGTTTAGTTTGAACATTGGTTGGAAAACTTTTGCTATAAAAGTATATTTACCATTAGCTTAAAAAGAATAAGACAAAAATGTTTTTCAAGATTGTACAGCACTAGTCCTTATACACCATTAAATACCCACCCAAAATGCTCTCATAAATGTAGCACCCTCTACCGAAGGAGGAGAGTAGAGCAGAGTTCTGTGACCGGGGACACAGAACTATTATCCTCTTAAAGAAAGGTCAGTGCAGAATGCTGTGGCCGGGGAAAGCAGCATTGATAGTCATAGACTGGCTGAAAGCAGTAGTCCGCTCCTTACCATGTGTCAGGCCGTCGTGTGGAGGTACCGAGTTATCTCTGGCCTGGTTAGCACAATGGTAATGCCTTCCAAAAGACTGTGTGGCTGTCTGATTCTCTGGGCCATCGAGGAGAGGCTGTGTATGCTTCTGGCTCTTTGATTCGCATAGACAATACCATTATGGTCTGCAAGGAGCAATTATTCAGAGTGATTCTTCCTTGTCCCAATGGAAGTGAAGAAATAGAATGTCAGTAGTTTTGCAGTAAAGGATTGGTACAAGGAAAGAAGAAACAGTTTGCAGAGAAGTTAATCAAAGAAAGGAGATTGGGGTGCAAGGAGTTTATCCAGTCTTTTGCAAGGCCAAGAGCACTGTATAACTTCAGATAATGTGCTAAATGCTATGGGCATTTCATATCATCCTTTCCCCAATTCAAGTTGTATCCTACAATAAACGTAACAAAATTGTGCAAATGACTGTCCATTGTCTTCACTGATAGATGGGGGTCTGGCAGCAGGGTGATTGGCAGATTGCTAAGAAACCAAGTGGTCAACATACCGCTACATAAATATTAAATACAATTCAGGAAGGACTTTTTTTCCAAACTGGGGTACCCAAATCTGACCATAGGCATTATTTTAAATAGACTGTACAGCTCATCAATTTAGAAGTAACAATACATGACGATATATGATGCAAGGGTACCTAATATGCATTGTACAAATAGTCTTTATGTATGCACCTGTATCGTAGGTGCATGCAAATGTGCATATGTGCATGGTATTCCTTTATATTTTGTAAAGTGTATTTACACATTTTTATTTATTTTTCCATTACCTTTATTACTAAGGTAAGTAAATAGTAATAGTGATAGTAAAGAGGCAGGCTTTCTTTTTGGAGACATCAAGGGTCTCCTAGACCCCTAATGCCACCCCTACACTGTGCTTAAGGGACAAAGTGCTTGCTGTTTTTCTGGCCACAGCTGCTGGTATCTAACCATCCTGAAAGTGATCAATGCTATACACTTCCACATTCATTTATCTCCAGGAGATCAGGGAACAAACAGAGCCTGAACAAAATGTAAACAAGCATTTATATGCCGTACCCACACCACCATAATAGTTAGCGTGGCAGCGTTAAAAAGGTTAAAGCATATACAGTAGATAAACTAAGAATTACAGCCTACTGTGGTGCACACATACAGTATACAGGCATTGCTTCCATAAAATATGACCTAAACAATGTGCAATTGTTCTGTTTCAAATGCACATTGACATGCCTCCTTAGACTGTCTAGTGGCGTGGTCACCTGCTGAACTGGCATCATCCATGGACAGATTAACTTATTAATAAGACACAGAAGTTGAATCCAATGCAATATAACTTTAGCTAATTGCCGTCTTCCCAGTCTATTGAAGTACAAAAATGTAGGCAGGCGCAGTCTACTTTCTCCACTGCAGGTGGCGCTTGTCCGCAGTGGCATTGCAATTAGAGAGGAAGTCAGGAGGAACATTGTTCATCTATGGTATCCTGGGTCACTGGGCAAGCAATTCAATTGGACGCTGCTGCCCCATGTGACTCTAGCAGCCATCTTTGGTAAGGCAGAGAATATTTAAGGCCCTGTCTCCCAGGCTTGTCATGTATTTTGCGAATCAGTAATGTAGACAGTGGTATCACGTCTGTTAGGGACAGAATTAGTGGCAGGGAAAGGTTCCTCAAGAGGAAGGGAAGAGTAGGGCTCACAACTTCTCTAGACATCTTGCTGCTTTGGCAGGAGACGGCCAGGTCGCATTCTGCCCCTCCTAACAGATGCTGTCAGTTAGGCTGAAATCTGCTCTCTACACACTGCTGGAACTGTGAGTATGCCTGGTTGAACTGCCTTCACACCAGCTTTAGTGTGAATTGTCTTAGCATTACTTTAATACAAGTTCTTCATCGTACGGACTGTGTGTGTGTGCTATTGCTGCTGCACCCCACCTACAAGAAGAAAATCACTTTTCTGAGCCTTGTCTCTGTAAATAACTAACACTAAAATGAAGAAGTGAGGAGGACTAAACTATTTTGCACTAAACAGGATGGGAAGACAGATAAAGAAACCAAAATCACATTAGTACACAAGTTGCAGTTGTCCAAAAGTGCCTCTAGAAGTCAGCATACTACACAAAAATGATAACCTCATGCAGTTCAATACAAGCCATAAAAATAGCTGAAAGTGGGGCAGAACATGCACACATAAACCTCAGTTCAGATCCTTTCTAACAAAATTAAACTTTTCAACTACATATGCTTCATTTTGTGCAGATTATAGAAATATAACTAATTTGCCTAAGCTTGCCTTAAAGAAGACCATCATTTAAATAGTTAGGGACTACTTAGAGGCAGCAACAATAGAGACAAACACTTTAATCAGGAGTTTGTAGTTCATCACAGCTTACAAAGTCCATGCTAAGTAACATAGTAACGTACAACGTAGCATATAGAGTACAGTGTTCAGGTGTATATAATACCCAGCACAAAATATAGAGTGCATAAGCCTGCCTTCCTCCAATAGATTACAAGTAACATTATTTGCCAAGAAGCTTTGGCCAGATCACTGGGACCAGAAGCGATGTGCACCCTTCTTGCATTTCTCTGGTGTTCAGGCAGATACTGAGGTCCATCATTCTGTTATTTCTTGCTGGCAGCCCTGCAGAGTACTATTTTTCTCAACCAACTGATCACAGCCTTGGCAGAGCTCCCTGCATGGGATGCATATGTGGTAGGGTGGTGGGTTGTTGTCCCTGTTTACTGTCCATAGCAATATTACCCCTTGTAAGACCATCATGTCCCCATGCTATTCCAAAAGCAGGGACAGCACATTTAATTATCCACAACAAAACAAATACAAATATTAATGTTTTTATGTATTGGTATGTAATGGTATTAAAAATAAATATTTCAGCATAAATTCTGATGCTAGCTAGAGCCCTACATGTAGTAACAACATTGTAATAACTAACGGAAAACTATGCTAAATAGACCAATAATAATCTTTTGGGTCCTGGTAGTAAACAAGTTTGCTAGTCTTTTCATCTTGGCAGGAAAAACACACTGGTAGCAAAATTTTTAGGGTAGTAAATCAACCCAGAGCAAAACATTCCCTTGGTTTAGGGGTGGTTCACCCTAGATGCAGTCAAGGGCATATTTAATCTTCATCAAAAATGCATGCATAGTATTTTCCATGTATTCCAAAGGCCCTAGTTCACACCAAACAAAAAACGTTAACAAAAGCAGAACATGTTGCATTTTTTTTTCTGTATAGAACACAACAAAACACATCAAGAACGAATGGGAACATATCAAACATGCAACAAAAATTAATTGCACATGTCCTGAAATGAGATGAAATAAAAAAAAGAGGGGAAAAAACACAATAGAACGCATCAAAAACTCCACCTAATGCGTCAAAAACTTGCATACAGAAAGGGAAATCATTTTCCTCTTTATTCAACACTAGAAAAAAAGTTTTTGGCTTGACGTACACTTTACCACCCTGGTGGTATGATTATGTCAGATTTTTGCGTCTCAAAGCGGAACAATTGTTTTGCATAGAAATTTGACGTTTTATATTGTTGGCCTGTAATTCTTAGCAATAACACACTTAGATCTGTCCACCAAGAGTCTAGTAGATATCCGGGTATGATAAAGTTTGAAACACGAAATCATAAATTATAATATAATAAATAACTATAAAAAATTATAAAAAATAATAATATAAAAATAATAAAATTTATTTCCCAACGATTCACTATCACTCAATTCTGCAAATGTTGTAATTTACTATCGCTGTTTTCTAGCTGGTCTAAAACCCCTTTTGACGTAAAGGGGACACTTTTTAGTTGCTATGGACAATCTCAAGTTTCCAGGCAGAAAGAACAGTATATATAATATAAAATTGCATGCAGGGCACTGGACAAAGCACTGGGGACAAAAGTGAGGTGAAATAATTTCATACAGTAATGTTATTACAGTGTACTGTATGTGTTATGAATTTTGTACTTTTTGAATTTGCCGCTGGGCTCCACCCCCCGTGGGTCGCGACACCCGCAGGGAACGGAGCCCGGCACAGAGAACAGAGCCCGCAGACACAGCGGGGGGGACATTGCAGGATCCTGGGAACAAGGTAAGTAACCTGCCCCAGGATCCTGCAATGCAATCCCGAGTGTGGCTCAGGGTTACCGCTAATGGTACTGAAATTTAACCCCGAGCCACACTCAGGAAAACCGCCAGGGAGGTTAAAATAGAACTACACTGCATCTGAGCACCACAAACCAAAAACGCTTTTGAACTCATTTTTAATATTTGAAGCAAACTCCCCCATCCATCCATGTCCCCATGTTTACCGTAATTTTGCTGAGAGATCACTTTGAAAAACACCCCCCTAGTATTTCTGGCCACGGCAATCTTGAGTAAGGCCAGATGATTCATGTAGCATTTACTTCCTGGAATCCACTTGCCCTGCGGGCAGGGGGGGTGTGCATAGCTGAGTAAGCCTCTCCTTCCCTCCTGAAGATTCCTGGGATGTATGAAATCATTTGCCTAGGCAAGAGACCAGGAAGTAGACATGTGCACTACCGAAAAATTTGTTTAGTTTCGTCTTCATTTTATTTGTTTTTTTTTTTTCCTTTATCAGATCATTCGTTATGATCGGCATTCGTTACTTCGGATCATTTGTAACTTCGGATGCATTCGTATTCGTTACATTCACTAACAGTTACTTTAGCCAAATTTGAAAGGAAAGTAAATCTAATCTATCCCAAATTAGCTTCTATGGCGCAAAGACCTGAATAGAAGAATTACTGACTTCAACTATTTTATCTATAATTGAATAGTTTATAATAATAAATAATAAATAATAATAAACACTATAATAATAGTTAATAATTAAATTATAATAGAAAATCAGAAAAACTAAATTATCTGAATGTAATCGATTTTGTTAAACTTGTAGGTTGAATCGTTTTTCGTTCTTTCGGATTTTTGTATTTTCGTTCTTTCGGGTTTTCATTCTTTACCAGGAAGTAACTGAAGAAATGTAAAAAAAAAAAGGTCAAAACAAGTAAACATATTACACCTTCCTGTGTATTTACTAATTCTGGCAGCATAAGGATTAAAAATAGTCAATGTTGATTGAGAGAGTGAAGTTCCACTTTACAGTGCCTTGAAAAAGTATTCATATCCCTTGAAATTTTCCACATTTTGTCATGTTACAACCAAAAACATAAATGTATTTTATTGGGATTTATGTGGTAGACCAACACAAAGTGGGATATAATTGTGAAGTGGAAGGAAAATAATATGGTTTTCCAAATTTTTTCCAAATAAATATCTGAAAAGTGTGGCGTGCATTTGTATTCAGCCACCCCGAGTCAATACTTTGTAGAACCACCTTTCTCTGCAATTACACCTACAAGTCTTTTTGGGGATGTCTCTACCAGCTTTGAACATCTAGAGAGTGACATTTTTGCCCATTCTTCTTAGCAAAATAACTCAAGCTCTGTCAGATTGGATGGAGAGTGTCTGTGAACAGCAATTTTCAAGTCTTGCCACAGATTTTCAATTGGATTTAAGTCTGGACTTTGACTGGGCCATTCTAACACATGAATATGCTTTGATCTAAACCATGCCATTGTAGCTCTGGATGGCTCATCCATCTTCCCATCAACTCTGACCAGCTTCCCTGTCCCTGCTGAAGAAAAGCACCCCACAAAATTATGTTGCCACCACCATGTTTCACGGTGGGGATGGTGTGTTCAGGGTGATGTGCAGTGTTAATTTTCCGCCATACATAGCATTTTGCTTTTAGTACAAAAAGTTAAATTTTGCTTTCATTTGCTGTGTCCTCCACATGGCTTCTCGCAAACTGCAAACGGGACTTCTTATGGCTTTCTTTCAACAATGGCTTTCTTTTGCCACTCTTCCATAAAGGCCAGATTTGTGGAGTACACAACTAATATTTGTCCTGTGGACAGATTCTCCCACCTGAGCTGTGGATCTCTGCAGCTCCTCCAGAGTTACCATGGGCCTCTTGGCTGCTTCTCTGATAAATGCTCTCCTTGCCCGGCCGGTCAGTTTAGGTGGATGGCCATGTCTTGGTAGGTTAGCAGTTGTGCCATACGCTTTCTATTTTCAGACGATGGATTGCACAGTGCTCCATGAGATGTTCAAAGCTTGGGATATTTTTTCATAACCTAACCCTGCTTTAAACTTCTCCACAACTTTTGTTGAAAAGATTTATTTCCTTCCACTTCACAATGATGTGCCACTTTGTGTTGGTTTATCACATAAAGTCTCAATAAAATACATTTACGTTTTTGGTTGTAACATGACAAAATGTGGAAAGTTTCAAGGGGTGTGAATACTTTTTCAAGGCACTGTAAGCACTATCCAGCACTTCTTATGTAATACTGCAGAATTCTTTCACTTAGTGTGAATAACTAGACAGCAGCAAGGTCATTTTTGTTCACTTCTCTGCCCCTGATAAACAGCCTAGGGAGAGAGATGGCTGGATTGAGTACTGATTGGTTGCTGCTGCAGCTGAAGAGGACCTGCCCCTAGCAACAGGGAAAATGGAGGACTCTGATTGTCACGGTGGGCCAGAAGGATGCTGACTATGATAAGCACTGCCCACCACCGGGAGAAGAACAGGGACCCACAAACCGTTGGGAGGTTGTGTACAGGGGCTGAAGGCTGCCGCTGAAGAGAACTCTTTGCAATACCACATGCTGCCAGCTGAGAGACTGCTACAGGGTTCAGGACTGAGGGCTGGCCGCACACAGACTTTGCTACTGAGAACCCAGACAGAGAGAGACTGACTGCTGTGAGTAGCATTGTGTACATAGGCTGCTGTTGTTTCCATTGCTGGAAGGATGAGCCTGAGCAATATGTGCTGCTACAAAGACACTGTCTGCTGCTCCTGAGAGCCAGGACACTGTGCTGAGCTGCTGTTCCAGAGATGATCCCGTTTCAAAATTGTTTCAAAATTGTTTCAGCTAGCACAGCCAGTTACAGCCGCTCAGAGCTTCCATGAGAGGGAGGACCCTTTCTCTGGTCCAGAGAGACTGCATGGGACAAGAATTGGTGGCATTATTTGTGAAAGGCCCTTTTTTCCAACACAGGGGCCTCATCGCTGGAAGGAATGAAATAGTGTTCCACTGGCCAGTGGTTAGACAGGCCTCATTAATAGTTAGGTTGTTAATATAGCTGTTACCTTGCCCCTTACATTACCTCTTTAATGTTGTGGAATCCTCAAATTGTTCCTCCACAAAGGTTTAATGAATTCTGTCTGGGCCATTTCACAGGCGGCAGTGGGAGAAGAATACGGTGTCACATCAAACTGCATTTGCTCAGCTGTTATTCTACTTGTTTAACTCACCCTTTCCTCCCACAGGGCTTTGCCTCCTAAATAAAGGCCACTATAATGTGTAGTCTTGGGTCCAGTTAAGGACAGGTCATTACAGGCGCAGGACAGAGGGATCCAAAACAATTCAGCAGCTACTTCGGGGATAAGTATTACAAATATGAAATGTGTCTCCTATTTATATAATGTAATACAAATAATTTATGAATGCATATCATTTAGTTTTTTTTCTTCTATGTTGGCAAATTGTCTATTTCACATTATATATATATATATATATATATATATATATATATATATATATATACACACAGTGCATCCATCCTATACTTCCATCCTACAAATATGTAAGCAATGCAGGTCTCATAGACCCTAGTGCTGTGGTCTTGTCTCAGCCTCCTTCTCTCACAAACGAATCACAAAACAAAGCCCCAGGTTTTTTTTTTTGTAAATGGCCAGGAACAAAAGGAGGTGAAAACACGAATATAGTACTAGGGTCTATGACACCTGAAGTACCTACATCCACAATGCCGGAGGTACAGAGGGAGATGTACTTACCCTGGCATGTAAACAAGATTTGCCTAATGTAGTAGAGCGCCTGCATGGTGCGGGGTGGCTTTTTAGGGAACAGAAGGTAAAACTGTTTATACACTTGTAAATGTTTTAATGCCCTAAGTTAGCTTTACTGTAAGTATCCTTTATCATAAGTAGGGACTTTGCAACACATTAGAAAACCTGTTACTAATTGCTTTTCTAATTTCTTTTCTTTCCATTGTATCGCGAAACAAGCTTTTCACCTCTTAGGTGCTGCTGCAATAGGTCCCAAGGATGTGCCTTTCAAGAAAGGCTATAGTTAGATATCAGACCTTTCATAATTTGTTACTGCAAAATCTTCTGACCCATAGCCATGCCTATAGTTAGACCCAGTATTCTGATATTTTAATATCTTCTCTAATATTAGACCATTTTCAGCTGTACTTCAGATTTGAACTGAAGATAAATAGTTTTTATAGTTTCAGCAATAATATAACAAGGTTTCCTCCCCACCACTTTCTATGAAAAGAAGAGGTAGTGTAGGCTAAGCTTTCCATTAATATAGTAAGAATACTTCCTGTCTTACCACATTCTGCAGTGTTGTGTTACTTATCAGGGGGTAGCTGGTTATATGACAGCTACTATTCCAGTAATTCTGCATATTCTAGTGTTATCTGAATTAGCTAGAAAAAAATGATATGCAGCATAATATATTTATATTACATTGTATTATTAGAAGGAGAAATAAGTAAAATTATTTATATGTGCAAAAAAAAATGACTTTAATTTGCAGCCGTTAAATGAGTTTCAAATAAAATGAATACCTTTGCAGTCTCTTATGCAACACATGTAGTGTTAGGGCAGCCCATTCATTTAGAATGGGCAATCAACACACAACAATAGACAAAAAAGGTCCATTCTCTTTTTTTCTTAACACAGAGCACCACAACACACAGCATGTGTGTTGCTCTGTTGGCTCTGTTGGCTCTGTGTGTGGCTCTGTTGGCTTTCCTGGGGCCACCTGGTCCCCCTGTTTTTCTTTCCTGTGTGTTATAGTACACTGCAGCAACAGTGCTACTGTATCCACTGTGGTGTGCATTGAGGTGGAATTCTAAAAATATGGCACCGCAATTCACCATAAAAAGTGCCAAGCGTTACCTTGCATTGTGGTGGTAACAAGAGGTAAAATATGCATTACTGCAATGCATAGGCCTAAAGGAGCCCCAAACGAAACTTTTACCCATTTTCAAGTGCATGTAAATTTCTTTAGTTAAAAGAAAACCTTCATAAGTGAAAAATTGAGGCTGCCATTGCTAACCTCTGTTTTTCTTTATTGTAGCAAAGTTATCAATGTTTGTTTAAAATTCTGTGGTAACTTTTTAAAATCTTCTTTTTATGTATACTTTCTAATTTTACCAGTCTATGCAGGCAGCCATGTTTTCTAGTTTCACAGGCAAACTCTGCTTGTCAATTGGTAATGCTGTGCAGAATCACAAGAATGACCTTAGCCTTAGTGTGTGTATTTAATGTGCATCTTTAAATAAGTGTATACATATTGGGGGTTATTTACGAAAGGCAAATCCACTTTGCACTGAAAGTGCACTTGGAAGTGCAGTCGCTCTAAATCTAAGGGGTAGATCTGAAATGAGTGGAAGCTCTGCTGATTTTATCATCCAATCATGTGCAAGCTAAAATGCTGTTTTTTATTTTCCTTGCATGTCCCCCTCGGATCTACAACGACTTTACTTCCAAGTGCGCTTGAGTGCTTTTATACCACTTCCTCCCAGTCTGAATATAGATATCAGATATTCCAAGTACTCACAAGCACAAAAAAAGACGATACTTGTTTCGTTGCTGAACATGGACTCTTTTATTAGAACCAAAATACAAGTCTTATATACAGTAAAAGAGGAGGTTCCTCCCTCCTGCTCATATTACTCTAACAATACACCTGTAAATACACCAGAAACAGAATTAACAAGAGCTAATTAACTAATCCCTTAAAGCAGCTGATGTGACTCCGTGCCCTTCTGAGCATTGTTATGATTAATCAGGATTTCACTACAGGTCAGACTTGTTGTCACCGAGCTTCACACAGTAGATTATACATTATCATAAACATCAACACAGAACTCCTGAATACAATTGCAGGGTTAATTAGCACAAACAACAATGGGTGAAATACACTTATGCCCTGTAAATACGACCAGACTTTTCGACAGCAAAGGTCCGACGAAATGAATCCGCCGGACAATCAGATCATGTGGGCTTCATCAGACCTTTGCTGTCGAAAAATCAGAAGGACTTTAGATTTGGAACATGTTTCAAATCTTTCCGATGGACTCGAGTCCAGTCGAAAAATCAGTTCGTCTGTATGCTAGTCCGATGGACTAAAACTGATGCTAGGGCAGGTATTGGCTACTGGCTATGAACTTCCTTATTTTAGTACGGTCGTACGTCATCACGTTCAAAACGATCGGACTTTGGTGTGATCTTGTGTAGGCAAGTCCGATTCGTTGGGACTCCTTCGGAACTACGTCAAAAAGTCCTTCAGAGTTCCGTCCGACCAAAAGTCCGGCCATGTGTACACAGCATTAGAAGCTGTGGCAAGCCAGACTAGACTCATTTACATTATAAAAGACAACAGACAGGTGGCTGGAGTTGATGACATTAGCACCCAACAGTATGTGTCCCAACAGTATGAATCAGTCACTATTTCTAATATGGCAGATACAGGGTTCCCAGAGTCTGTGTGTCTTGGGGGACATGGACCTGAATCTAAAGTAACTCCACCTCAAGGGTCCCCAGGCATACAGCTCACAAAGAGCACCGTTCCCCCAAATGCCAGGGCCCATAATCGGTAGGCAAGAGGCTAGCATTCAGTCCCTTCCAAAAGCCTCTGTCCTGGGTGAGTCTGTCACAGTAAATAACCCCCATTGTGACACTAGCAGCTATTCTATGTACATATAGATATAACGAGTTATAATTGAATATCATTACCAGAGAGTTTTTTAGTGTGATCCTAATACAAAGTACATCTTAAGAACAAAGTACATCTTAAGAAAGTCTCTAAGTGGACAATAGATATATTGATATTTGAATACATATTTTTGGCCTTAAAGCGGTAGTAAAGCACAAAAAAAATCCCCTAAAAAAATCTCCCCATTAAAATAATGCATTGCATACCAGCACATTATGAAACACTTACCTTGGAATAAAGCCATCCAGCAGCATGCTGTCACTGTTGACAGAGCTTCCATCTTCACTTGGTCTTCCTTCCAGGTTCGCGGGCTTCGGCTGTTTCACTGGCTGAGCCGCAACGATGTCACTCCCGCTATCGCAAGGGTCATGACTGTGGCACGGCTCTCAATGGACAGCATGCAGTCTATTGAGAGTGCGGTGCGCATGTGTCAGTGACGTCACTGGCTGCTACTATAAAAAATATCTCCCAAACTGTGCATGTTTAGAAGATATTAACTGTACCTACTGGCAAGGCCGCTGATAAGGTAGTACAGCCAGCCCTCCTGTACTGGGCTCAGGCAAATCAGTTCAAAAAGGGAGCCCCGGCTCGTGCTGAGCAGGAGGGCCAGCTGTACTGCCTTATTAGTAACACACTTGTGAATCCAGTGCAGCTGAGGCTGCAGAGAAAGACACTGATGAATCTCTGTCCTCAGTCCTTTTCTGTGTCTGTTTAGACCCTTGATATTTAACCAAAGCCCCCCCCCTCCAACATGGCAGTTAAAAAATGTACAAAAAAATACATAATACAATTTTAAAAAAATGTAAAAAAAAAGTAAATTCTAAAAACCAAAAAAAGTAAAAAAAAAAATTAGGGACTCGTTCAAATGTTTTATATTGCCTCCTCACTGCCTTTTTTAACCCCACACTAGCACACCACAACTGTATGCTTTGCAAATGGGTATTTATCGATGAGGGTATAGTTTCTGCTATGGCTGTGAAGCATAGCATAGCAGCCATGGCATTTTAGCTAAAATATAATTTTATATTTTCGGAGGTGGGGGGGGGGGGGGGGGGGGGGGTTCCCTGTCAGGAAGGTTGTATGGGACCCAATGATTTCCAACAGCAGCCCTGCCTATAGGTAAGTCTTATTTTAGGCTTACCTGTAGGTACAAGTAAACAATGGGGCTTTACTACCATTTTAAGAGTATAGGCAGTCAATAGGTCGGTATTGCTTCTGCTAAGAAGTATATGTATGTACAGTATATAAAGGAGTATATGTATATAAATGTATACATTTAACCTAATAAAAAGAAAAGATTAAAGTTTTTCAATCTCTTTTTATTCGTTTTGTAAAATAACTGCCCCAATCAATCGCATATTATGATATGTTAAAGTGATTGTAAAGTCTCATTCTTTTTCCTATAAAAATAACATGCATATGGATTTGCACAGAGCAGCCCGGATCCTCTCCTTCTCAGGTCCCTCTTCTGGGATCCTGGCCCCTCCCTCCTGTTTAGCGCCCCCACAGCAAGCAGCTTGCTATGGGGGCATCCGAGCTGAGTCCCATTCAGACACGGAGCCCGGCCCCTCTCCCTCTCCCCCTTGATTGGCTAGCTGACTTTGTTTGACAGCTGCGGGAGCCAATGGCGTCACTGCTGTGTCTCAGCCAATCAAGAGGGAGAATCTCAGATGGCTGAGACTCTCGTGGACATCGCTGGACAGAGAGGGACCTCAGGTAAGTATTAGGGGGGCTGAGGGGGGCTGCTGCACACAAAAGTATTTTTATCCTAATGCATAAAATGCATTAGGATAAAAAAACTTCTGCCTTTACAACTCCTTTAAAATGTGTTATGACAAACATTTTGCCCATTGTAACACTCCATTGATCTTACAATTTCCCTTCCTTGTCTCCTACATTCCATGAAGGATGTGGTCTTTCCATGTCATGTATCTTTGGAAAAAATCTTAAATAATGATTATATAAAACATAATAATGATTATATTAAAACATAAAATAAACAGTTCAAGCATCATATGGATACAGATATTATGGGCTGGCTCCAAAAAACATAGGACTTGGAAAAGAAGCTTTGTCCATATCTTAGCGTAGAAATATAAACTTGATTGAACAAAATTCTGAGTTTAAACGTCAGAATTTTGAGATTAAAAGTCTGAATTCTGAGTTTCAAAGTCAGACTTCTGGCTCTTCTGTATAGAAAGCAAAACTAGCCAGGTGAAAACCTAGAAATAATTGAAAAAGCATTGTCAAAGTGATAGCTAGAGTGTCTAAATGTATTAACAATATTGTCTTTCATTGCATTAGGTTTCCTCTATATGTATAGTGATAAATCAATATACCTGGAGAATGAACTTAATGTCCTGAAAGTTTGCATTTTTTTATTTTTAGTGAGCTTATAAAACTGATCACTTTGACAAAATGTGTTTGCCTTCTCTGCTTGTGTATCTATAAAAAATTTTCAGCATAAATTACCTGTTATTCACAGAGGATTGGCCATAAAGTAGAAGGGATTTTTCTCTAAATGGTTTTCATTACCTCTTTGGACACACTACCCCTTTGATGTGCCAGACTCATGGGCAGAACCTTGCTAGGCCACCTGCATCTGAACTCTCCTAGGGTCCCTCCAGATTGAGATCCAGACATTAAATGACTGGGAACTTTTGGACATTGTACTGAATACTGGGAGTAGCTTAAAGGGGCATAGTTAAAATAAAGTCAAAACTGATTTGCAATATACAATGCACACATATGCCACACTCCTTATATCCACAACATTTTCCATTATTACTATGCCACAAGTGACAGTCCCAGAGACACATAAAACATGTTTATTAAAATTATGGGTTTTTCCATGCATTTCCACACACATAATTTAGACTGAGTAACTCTTGTTTGAGCCTGCTTTAACCTCCCTGGCGGTATGTTTATTTTGGATTTTAGGTGCTGAAAGCGGTACAATTATTTTGCATGGAAATTTGGCGTTTTATATTGTAGGCCTGTAATTCTTAACAATAACACACTTAAATCTGTCCAAACAAGAGTCTAGTAGATATCCCGGGTATGATGAAGTTTGAAACACAAAATCATAAATTATAATATAATAAATAAATATAAATAATAAAAAAAAATAATAATATAATAATAATAAAATACATTTCCCAACCTTTCACTATCGCTCAATTCTGCAGGTGTTCTAATTTTCCTATCGCTGTTTTCTAGCTGGTCTAAAGCCACTTTTGACGTAAAGGGACACTTTTTGGTTGCTATGGACAATCTCAAGTTTCCAGGCAGAAAGAACAGTATATATAATATAAAACTGCATGAAGGGCACTGGACAAAGCACTGGGGACAAAAGGGATGTGAAATGATTTCATACAGTACTGTAGTCTGTAAGATTACAGTACTGTATGTGTTATGAATTTGACATTTTTTTGAATTTACTGCCAGGCTCCGCCCCCGTGCGTCACGACGCTCGCAGGGAATGGGGCCTGGCACAAACAGGCTTCGGAGGAGGACACAGCCCACAGACACAGTGGGGGACATCGCAGGATCCTGGGGACAAGGTAAGTAACACTGCACCTGGATCCTGAGATGTAATCCCGAGTGTGGCTCGTGGTTACCGCTAATGGTGATGAAATTTAACCCCAAGCCACACTTGGGAATACCGTCAGGGAGGTTAAAGGACAACTGTATTAAGATACAGTCAGGTCCATAAATATTGGGACATCTACATAATTCTAATCGTTTTGGCTCTATACACCACCACAATGGATTTGAAATGAAACAAACAAGATGTGCTTTAACTGCAGACTTTCAGCTTTAATTTGAGGGTATTTACATCCAAATCAGGTGAACGGTGTAGGAATGTGCCTCCCACTTTTCAAGGGACCAAAAGTAATGGGACAATTGGCTGCTCAGCTGTTCCATGGCCAGGTGTGTGTTATTCCCTCATTATCCCATTTACAAGGAGCAGATAAAAGGCCCAGAGTTAATTTCAAGTGTGGTATTTGCATTTGGAATCTGTTGCTGTCAACTCTCAATATGAGATCCAAAGAGCTGTCACTATCAGTGAAGCAAGCCATTGTTAGGCTGAAAAAACAAAACAAACCCATCAGAGAGATAGCAAAAACATTCCGTGTGGACAAATCAACTGTTTGGAACATCCTAAAAAAGAAAGAACGCACCGGTGAGCTCAGCAACACCAAAAGACCCGGAAGACCACGGAAAACAATTGTGGTGGATGACCGAAGAATTTATTCCCTGGTGAAGAAACACCCTTCACAACAGTTGGCCAGATCAAGAACACTCTCCAGGAGGTAGGTGTATGTGTGTCAAAGTCAACAATCAAGGGAAGACTTCACCAGAGTGAATACAGTGGGTTCACCACAAGATGTAAACCATTGGTGAGCCTCAAAAACAGGAAGCCTTCACATTACTGGAACAACATTCTATGGACAGATGAGACCAAGATCAACTTGTACCAGAGTGATGGGAGGAGAAGAGTATGGCGAAGGAAAGGAACTGCTCATGTTCCAAAGCATACCACCTCATCAGTGAAGCATGGTGGTGGTAGTGTCATGGCGTGGGCATGTATGACTGCCAATGGAACTGGTTCTCTTGTATTTATTGAAGATGTGACTGTAGACAAAAGCAGCAGGATGAATTCTGAAGTGTTTCGGGCAATATTATCTGCTCATATTCAGCATAATGCTTCAGAACTCATTGGGCGGCGCTTCACAGTGTAGATGGACAATGACCCAAAGCATACTGCGAAAGCAACCAAAGAGTTTTTTAAGGGAAAGAAGTGGAATGTTATGCAATGGCCAAGTCAATCACCTGACCTGAATCCAATTGAGCATGCATTTCACTTGCTGAAGACAAAACTGAAGGGAAAATGCCCCAAGATAAAGCAGGAACTGAAGACAGTTGCAGTAGAGGCCTGGCAGAGCATCACCAGGGATGAAATCCATCGTCTGGTGATGTAGGCTGTAATTGACTGCGAAGGATTTGCAACCAAGTATTAAAAAGTGAAAGTTTGATGGGTGAATGTTAATCTGTCCCATTACTTTTGGTCCCTTAAAAAGTGGGAGACACATATACAAACTGTTGTAATTCCTACACCGTTCACCTGATTTAGATGTAAATACCCTCAAATTAAAGCTGAAAGTCTGCAGTTAAAGCACATCTTGTTCGTTTCATTTCAAATCCATTGTGGTGGTGTATAGAGCCAAAAAGATTAGAATTGTGTCGATGTCCCAATATTTGTGGACCTGACTGTAGGTGGGTATTACTTAGCAGCCTGCAACTATTGAGACAATAAACACCTTGGTTTAGGAGTATGTAACTTGCAGCACAGCTTTTAGAGAGCAGAAATCAGGACTATGTAACATACAACAAAGGGTATAAAGTGCAGTGGTTAGGACTATGTAACATACAATCCACATAGCATAGAGGGTACAGTTGTCATGAGTAATGTAATGTCCAGCACAGTGTACTGAGAGCAGTGGTCAGGACTGTGTAATGTACAATACAGACTATAGGGTGCAGATATCTGACCCTATTCGTTTGTAGCACTTACAGTACCCCTAAAGGAGCTGCTTATTAAGATGGGTTCTCTGTTCTGCCATGCACGACTCTTTAACCAACTCTATCTCTTTTTGCAGTGGCAGAGTTAAAATAGAGAAAGCCTGCAGTTGTACACAACACTCGAGTCCCGGCGCTCCTGCCGAGTACACACTGGTGGGGTTGCGAGAAGAGAATGAGCGGGCACACAGTCAACAGAGCAATTGGCTACATAACAAAGTACATAAAGTGCAGGGGCCAGAAGTACATAGCAAACAGTATGTAGAGGGCAGACGTATATAATATACAATATAGGGTATTGCACGAAGGGGAACAGGGCTACAGAAACGACAGCACAGTGTACATCTGCCTAAAGTATGAAACACAACGTGCCTTACATTGCTGTAAAAATGGCCCGTGTAGTGGTCAGTGAGGAATAAAAAAATACCCCGTGATAGTAAATGAAAAAACAAACAAATCTACCTGAGCCACGGATGTGACTGAAAATAAAATAGATAGTGTCCCATAGCTATGCTAATCCTAACTGGTGCCAATATGAGTATTGTACCATGTGATGTGCTTGTATTCAAAATTAAACAGCGCTATGGATGTGCTACAAACAAATAATAGCAGATGGGTACCTGAGACTGTAGTGCAGCACAGGTCATAATCTCCTGGAAGGGTGCTTGCTCCATGAACTGGAATAAGAGCGGCCATACACGGAGCAAATTTCTTTCCTGAAACCTTGACTCTCCCATCAACACATACAGTGTTGACAGGGCAATACCTCCCGCTGGGCCATTGTATTTTCCCAGTGGGGGAAGCCATCCCCGCAAGGTTAAGACTGTGATTATTGCTACCAGCTATACCAGCCTCTAGAGATAATCACATGTAAAATCCGGCAGGCTGGTTGTACCCAATTTGATCGATCGATGCACTTGAGTACATTCAGCCTGCCCATACATGATTTGAATATCAGCCAGTTCCTGCTGAACCAGATATAACTACAAAGCCAGCAATTTTTCCAAGCATGACTTAAGATGCTGGGCATGTGGGTGGTTAGAGAACATTTTTTTTATACACCAGCAGCTGCAAAAGAGACACTAGCTTAGGGAAGAATAGTGCTGGAAATAGTGGGGTGGATATAGGAGAATTCTGAAGAGGTTCAAGGGTGTGCTTGACCCTCCTTAGCATAGTTCCATGACCCTCTTCCCCCCTTGACATGATATATCCTAAGCCCCTGAAACCCCTTGTGAGATGTCCCTCCCTGTGACTAAAGGTTGCTGATGTTGTGGCTGATGCAACAGGAACATATGGGGGGGGGGGGGGGGCATGCCTAAGGCAAGGAACTAAGAGAAGGCATATGAACCTTTTGCTGCTGACTTGTCTCATTGAGGTGCTACTCCCACTGGACACTCGTGCAGGCTTGATACTGAGCTGGCCTGTGTGCATCTATTGACTTGGCTTGGCTCCACCACCCGCTTCCTCCTTACAGGTTGTCATTGACAGCAGCAGGAGCCAATGACTTCAGCTGCTCTCACTGAGTCCAGTAAGGAGAGAGAGAGGAGAGAGGAAGGGAGCAGAACATGAAAGTGTTTGTTTACCTTAAAGGCAAAGTTCACCTTTGGAAAATTTTACATGTTCTGTGTTTAGGATGGAACATATTCCAGCATTTGCAGCCTCTCCCCCCCTCTCTGTGACAGCAGGCAGGGGATCTTCTCCCTGCACCTGCTATCACAATTTGAAAACAGCATGGCCATGCAGGGCTCCAACCACATGACCACATCATTCATTCACAGTTTCCTGTGAATGAATGCCTACAGGTACCATCATCCATTGCAGCTGATGGCTTGTAGTTCTCAGTGAGCTGTGAGGGTTCTGGTGAGCAGTCTTGTAGTCCATTGAGCTTTCTGCTCTCAGATAGATGCCTGCCCCTTTAAGGTACATGCAGACAGCTATTCTCCCTTATATCTTTTTTCACAATAGCTTACCTATTACTTTGAAAATGGTCAGAATTTAAAAGCAGCATTGGCCACTTAAAAATTCCAATAGGGTTCACTGGAAAGTTTGAGTTTTTCAAATTGCAAACAGGAATTTACAACCGATTCGCGAATTGAACCTGAGCAGAATTTCTCATCCCTTATTCTCTGTAGATAGTGTTGTTAAGAGTGTTTGTAACATTTCCTAAAAACAAAACCACATTCAGTGGTATGTCATAAGTTATGTTAATATATGACATCTGTCTTATTTTCTGAGAATTGGTTTTATAGCACGAAGGAAAAATATCTAGCAGGGGAAGTCCACAATCAGCACAGGTTTTACAACTTACATTTTTATCTTGCTCGATCCATGTCCTTTCCCCTACTTTCTAATGAATGATTACATTTAAATTGACAAAATTCATGTTGCTATATGCTGGGATTTACACAAAGGTGAATGACTCAAATGTATTTTTAATTTGGGAAATGCAATGAAAGAAGGAAAATCTTACTTAAAACTCTCATTACGCTTTCAAAACCTCAGGGCAAAAAAGAGGATTTGGCCCTGAAGCACTTCCATTCATATGGAATGGTGTTAGCTCTGTTTCTGTACAGCAGTGTACCAATACCCCCGAAGGAGGTGCTTTAGTTTGTTCAATCCATTACTCTGCCTCTCAACCCCAAGAAGCGTCTCAGCCCCTACTGGCACACCTAGCAATATGGTAAATAGGATAGTAGAGTAATGACACACAGACACAGTTCAGCTCTCTCTGGTTTACTTGGTCGAGAGAAGAGGTTTAAAAATCAGCCAAGTCCTGTATAAGTAGCCAAGACTTGGTTGAAACGATTTCTATTAAAGCAATAAATGGCAATTTACAACAAAAGTAACACAAGTGTGTACAGTGTTAAACAGTAATAAACTCATTTTTAAGCAAGCTAATGATAATTGTAGATATTAATATTATTATAGGGGAACCCGAGGCCAGCCTATAATACCTCAAGGTCTATTGGGAATAATACACTATAGGTATCAGTAGCGTGCCCCCTTTAAGAATGACAACAATAATGTTCTAAAAGAAAGGCTTTGCTATATTTTCTTCACCGGCACGTTGGAGCTCTATGCACAAGGGTCCCTCAATGTAACAGAGTGATGAGGAGCAATGTAGAATAGCTGGTGCTGTGATATAGCACTCCTCTATGTGATCCGGATAACAGGTGTCTGTGCGCAGTGTTCAAGTGTGGTGTTTATGGAAGGCAAAAGGATTCCGGGGCAAAGCCCCCTCACCAATCCTGCACACATTCAGCAGTCCTCCAAAGATCGATTAAACGATTCTCCTGGCTGCAGATGTGTGATGTGATGGCTTTCAGTCTGCTGACCCAATGAACCGGCTGATTCCATGACGTTCAGCATTGCTACAGAGAGTCCTTCTGGAAGTAGGTGGCGTTCTGAATCTCTGGGCTGGAGCTGCAGGCTGTGTGCCCCTTGATGGGCCGCGGTCCCCTTACACAGCATCAGAATGGTGCTCTCACAATGGAATCCAGGAAATATGAGAAAAGGGAGGAGGGGGAAGAAACTCCCCACAGCTGCAGACACACCAAACTTTTCTCTGTCAGCCCATCAGTGTTAATGTAAGTCTTTGGCTGCAATACCCTCTACAGCAGTTTTATCCATATCACATTACTCAATTTTGGGTTGTGAGAGGGTTTGGGGTTTTGTAGTGATTGCAGTCGAACTGCAAGTAAAGAAAAAATGGGTTCTTTGATGTTCAGCCCTGGCCTGAAACATTGGACCCTGGTGGTCCCACTGTTTGGGATTATCATTTTGTATTGCATGAAGCTGTGTTACTGGCTCTTATTTTTCTCTAATAGAGACAACAGCTGGGTACACACGGGCCAAAAATTGGCCAAAAACACTTGGTTCGGCAGGACTTTTGGCCTGTGTGTACAGCTCCTTGTCCAACAGAAGCCAGTCTCACGACCTGCTTCTGTCGAATGAGCATGCTGGAAAACCAGCATCCAACCGGCGCTCGCAGACAATGGCTGTCAGGACACAATAGCTAAACTGGGTGGTCGCCACACTAACACTGGATGTGTTAGTAAGGCAATCTGTAAGTTTTTTTTTTGTTCAGCCCGCTGGGTTGAATGAACAGATACTTACCGTGTGAACCCAGGATTAGAGACTCATGCCTGAGGTTGCCAAGCACAGGGAAGATGAAGCACCCTAAAGGGACTGGCTGAATTTCAATCCATGTGTGGAGATCTGTCAATTGACTTCAGTTGAATGAACAAGTTGAAAACTTTTGGCAATCAGTGGCTGCAGTTAGTGTGACAATGTTGAGTCCACACATACAGACAGTGTTATTTCAGGGACATGCACTCGCACCCACATGGATGTCAAATTGGGAGCACCGCTTGTGTCCCAGTTGGCATGAATGGAAGTCTGCACGCAGATGCATGGAACACCTGTGCATCCCATGCAGGCAAAATGAGGCCCTCACATGGCTGTACGTTTAAGTACACCTATGGGTATAAGGCCTTACAATTAAATGCTGTTCTTGATTTTTGTTCTGTCTTTGATTTGAAGATCAAAAATGGCAATATGGTTATTGCACTTTGCTCTGATTAATTTACTAGGTAAGATTAGTGATTATAAATGTACAGTTGTGAGAACCATTGTGGTTTGTGCATGCATAATTCATAAATATGATCTGATCTTCATCTTAAAGTGATTATAAAAATTATTTCTAAAATAATGTAGCCAGGTGCCCTGCTGGTTGAATGCTTCTGTCATTCCCTCGCCAACGTGCAGCCAACAGGAGGAGTGCGCCGAGTGCTTTTGTACCCATTCCCCCCCCCCCCCCCCCCCTCCCAGTGTGCTTTGACAAGGGACAAGTACAGTTGTGGACTCTTTGTGAAGATCCCCCACTCGCGCCTGCTCCCCCACCCTTTTGGCAGCAGTAACTTAAGAAAATCAGTGGTAGGGAGCCAGCCACATTGAACCCTGGGAGTTATAGTTTTTGAATGTACTCTGCTACATCAGTGAATAGGGATGGCACACCACATTAACCAGAAATTCCTGCATCAGAAGGAGGAGAGAGAGCCAGATTTACAGGAAAAGTTTTCATTGGGAAATCAGTGCAGTGTAGGCAGCGATAGTGAGAGGATGGTGCTGTGGGATGCCATCCCAAAAGACAGAGTGAGACTGTGCCATTGGAAGCCTATTGCTGTGTGGCAGTACAGAACTGTGACCTGAGTGTGGAGGGATAAAGCTACTGCCAGGACACAGACCCTGCTGTGTTACATATCGGATTCACCCTGGGCAACCCAGAGGGAGATGACACCTGATCAGAGGGACCAATGCTGCCATGTTGCTGGGCCTGATGAGAGGGCCTTGCAGACCTTACTTGTTGCTACTCCTAAAGTCCTTAGGAACTATCTAAACAGCGTATAGCTCTACTACTGCCTGCAGGCCTTGTTGACTGTCTCCAAGCGTGCCAATGGTTATTGGTGCCCAAAGTTTAGCTGACTGAAGAGTCAGTACTAAAGACTGCCCCTTAAGAGTTGCCACTCAAGAGACCTTTGTGCCCATTACTTAGTGTAAGAGGTGCCACTCAGAAGGTGCTACACCATACCCTAGCCAGTCCCTTACACCTGACTGTTTTATGCTTGAAGCTCTAAAATGCTCAACAAGCCAAATCCCAGTTATTTCAATGGCTCCTGTTCACATCTGTCGCCTGTCATTTAAAAAAATTACATGAGCTTCTTTTGGCAGATTAAAAAGTTTTTGGCCCCATAGACTTTAATAGAAATGCTTGAAATGCTTGACTTGACAGCCACTGTGCCCCATCAAACGCAACCACTGTGCCCATCAAACGCAGCCACTGTGCCATCAAACGCAGACACTGTGCCCATCAAACGCAGCCACTGTGTCATCAAACACAGCCACTGTGCCCATCAAACGCTGCCACTGTGCCCCATCAAATGCTGCCACTGTGCCCCATCAAATAGCACCACTGTGCCCATTAAAAGTTGCCACTGTGACCCCTGCCCGCTCGCCGTCATTCGCTTTTCTAACACACCAGGGTGGACTGCAAGTGCAATGCTTTCCGCTTGCAGGTCACCTTTTTTGAAGCCTATTAGAGCCTATGGCTCTAATCAGATGCTTCAAAAATACACCTGCGCCGCTGGAATTCAGGCGCCCGGCATCCAAAAGTGGGCCCGAGGCCTGGCCATGGATAGATTCATGCAATTAATCTATTTCATGAAATTGCAATGAATCTATTGCATTCATGCAATGAATCTATTGCATGCAATGCATAAATCTATCCATTATACACAGAAGGGTGGCTGGAGAAAGGGGGGGCGCCCGTGCGCCCTTAATGGACGCACCACCACTGCTGTACAATGTCACTATTTTACTATACTAATGACACTGATTGGAAAGGGCAATCTTCTAGGGCAATTAAGGGGTTAAATGTGTGCCTAACAATGTGTAATGTGTGTATTATGTGCTGCTTTTACTAAAAGAGCTATTTGTTTCTTATCTCTTTTTTGCATTGTTCCCTCTGTACAGAGCCCTGTGTTGATTGTCAACACAGGGTTTTGGGCTGTGATTGGAAACAGCTGATCAGCAGGTCCCAGCTAGGGATGAGCTTCGTGTTCGAGTCGAACCCATGTTCGACTCGAACATCGGCTGTTCGATCGTTCGCCGAATTGCGAACGTTATGGGCCGTTCGCGCTAAATTCGTGTGGCGCGTCACGGCCCATAATTCACTGCGGCATCGCAGTGCATTGCTGGCTGATGATTGGCCAAGCATGCACTATGACCCGCATGCTTGGCCAATCACAGCGCTGTCAGTAGAGAGAGCTGCAATTGGCCAAAGCCAGGGTGGCTTTGGCCAATTATGGCTCAGGGGATTTAGTACACACCCCACACTATATAAGGCCGCCTGCACGGCGGCCCTGTGTAGTGTGTGTTCCGGTGTGCTGAGAGATAGAGAGAGAGAGAGACAGTGTCATTTGATTTGAGTTAGATAGATTAGGCAGAACAGTCAGTCAGTTAGCTGCACTTACAGTGTATTGTGTATATATATGCATCCCAGGTGTTGCATATATATATATATACACTGTATTCAGTTTAGCTAGATCCGTTCCTGTTATCTTCTATCTAGACTATTTACATTTAATGCAGTGCGTCCTGCTCACAGTGTTCAGCTAGATCCGTTCCTGCTATTTACATTTAGTGCAGTGCGTCCTGCTCACAGTGTTCAGCTAGATCCGTTCCTGTTATCTTCTAGACTATTTACATTTAGTGCAGTGCGTCCTGCTCACAGTGTTCAGCTAGATCCGTTCCTGCAATTTACATTTAGTGCAGTGCGTCCTGCTCACAGTGTTCAGCTAGATCCGTTCCTGCTATTTACATTTAGTGCAGTGCGTCCTGCTCACAGTGTTCAGCTAGATCCGTTCCTGCTATTTACATTTAGTGCAGTGCGTCCTGCTCACAGTGTTCAGCTAGATCCGTTCCTGCTATTTACATTTAGTGCAGTGCGTCCTGCTCACAGTGTTCAGCTAGATCCGTTCCTGTTATCTTCTAGACTATTTACATTTAGTGCAGTGCGTCCTGCTCACAGTGTTCAGCTAGATCCGTTCCTGCAATTTACATTTAGTGCAGTGCGTCCTGCTCACAGTGTTCAGCTAGATCCGTTCCTGCTATTTACATTTAGTGCAGTGCGTCCTGCTCACAGTGTTCAGCTAGATCCGTTCCTGCTATTTACATTTAGTGCAGTGCGTCCTGCTCACAGTGTTCAGCTAGATCCGTTCCTGCTATTTACATTTAGTGCAGTGCGTCCTGCTCACAGTGTTCAGCTAGATCCGTTCCTGCTATTTACATTTAGTGCAGTGCGTCCTGCGCACAGTGTTCAGCTAGAGCCGTTCCTGCTATTTACATTTAGTGCAGTGCGTCCTGCTCACAGTGTTCAGCTAGATCCGTTCCTGTTATCTTCTAGACTATTTACATTTAGTGCAGTGCGTCCTGCTCACAGTGTTCAGCTAGATCCGTTCCTGTTATCTTCTAGACTATTTACATTTAGTGCAGTGCATCCTGCTCACAGTGTTCAGCTAGATCCGTTCCTGCTATTTACATTTAGTGCAGTGCGTCCTGCTCACAGTGTTCAGCTAGATCCGTTCCTGTTAAATTCCTACTGACCGGCAGGCTTGTCTGGTTACAGTATATAAAGCTACCTGAAGAAAATTACAGGTGTTCTATTTGATCCTATTAGTACCACGGTCAGGCAGCTAGACTATTTACATTTAGTACAGTGCGTCCTGCTCACAGTGTTCAGCTAGATCCGTTCCTGTTATCTTCCTACTGACAGGCAGGCTTGTCTGGTTACAGTATATAAAGCTACCTGAAGAAAATTACAGGTGTTCTATTTGATCCTATTAGTACCACGGTCAGGCAGCTAGACTATTTACATTTAGTACAGTGCGTCCTGCTCACAGTGTACAGCTAGATCCGTTCCTGTTATCTTCCTACTGACAGGCAGGCTTGTCTGGTTACAGTATATAAAGCTACCTGAAGAAAATTACAGGTGTTCTATTTGATCCTATTAGTACCACGGTCAGGCAGCTAGACTATTTACATTTAGTACAGTGCATCCTGCTCACAGTGTACAGCTAGATCCGTTCCTGTTATCTTCCTACTGACAGGCAGGCTTGTCTGGTTACAGTATATAAAGCTACCTGAAGAAAATTACAGGTGTTCTATTTGATCCTATTAGTACCACGGTCAGGCAGCTAGACTATTTACATTTAGTACAGTGCGTCCTGCTCACAGTGTTCAGCTAGATCCGTTCCTGTTATCTTCCTACTGACAGGCAGGCTTGTCTGGTTACAGTATATAAAGCTACTTGAAGAAAATTACAGGTGTTCTATCCCAGCTTAGTGCAGCTACAGGCCATTAGTATGTCTGGAAGGCCAAGAAGGAGAGGCAGACAGTCACAAGCCAATAAGAGAGGGCAAGCAGGCTCTGTGTCTAGTGCTGGTCGTGGAGACGGTGCATCCTCATCAGCACGTGGCCATGGGACACGCTTGGCCTTTTTTTCGGCAGCTGGCCATGTTGAGCCGCAACATGCGGAAGACTTGGTCGAGTGGATGACCAAGCCGTCCTCATCCTCCTCATCCTCTCTCACCCATGCCCAGGGTGCTTTGTCTGGCAAAGCAGCGGCCTCTTCCCTCAGCTCAATGTCATCAGTGACTCCTTCCCTAGCTCCACCATGTCCTCATGAGGATTCCCTCGAACTGTTTGACCACAGTGTTGGGTACATGCTCCAGGAGGATGCCCAGCGTTTGGAAGGCTCTGATGACGATACTGAGCTCGATGAAGGCAGTAACATGAGCGCGGACAGAGGGGGTGCCCAAGAAGGACAGCAATCTGGCAGTCATGCTCCCCCTGCTGCAGCATACTGCCAGGTTTGCTCCAGTGATGAGGAGGGAGGGGATGATGAGGTCACTGACTCAACGTGGGTGCCTGATAGGAGAGAGGAGGAGGAGGAGGAGGAGGAGGAGGAGGAGGAGGCGGCAGCACATCACCAACGAGGCAGGATGCCCTCCAGGGGCCAGCCTAAGGGCAGCACATTGACTGCATCACACCCCAAAGCTCCACATGTGCAGGGCGCTGCAGTCTCTGCGCGTTATTCAAAAAGTTCTTTGGTGTGGGCCTTTTTTGAGACGAGTGCATCAGATCGCACCGCTGCTATTTGCAACATATGTCTCAAGCGTATCTCGCGTGGCCAAAATATCTCCCGCTTGGGTACCACATGCTTGACCAGACATATGTTGACCTGCCATGCAGTTCGTTGGCAAGCGTATCTAAAAGACCCACACCAAAGAACAAAGAGGATCTCTCCTTGCTCCTCATCAGCTGAGATTTCCAACCCCACTAGACCTTCAGTCCTCTCTGAGACCTGCAGTGAGAGGAATGAAGGTGTAGAATTAGGTGTGTCACAGCCAAGTACTTGTGGGCAATCTGCTTTTGGTACACCGACGTCAGATTGTACCAGGCAAATTTCCCTGCCCCAGCTGCTGCACCGCCGAAAGAAGTTTGCTCCCAGCCATCCACATGCCCAGCGGTTGAATGCTAGCTTGGCAAAATTGCTAGCACTTCAACTGCTGCCTTTTCAGTTGGTAGACTCTGCCCCCTTCCGTGAGTTTGTGGAATGTGCGGTTCCTCAGTGGCAGGTACCCAAACGCCACTTTTTCTCACGGAAGGCGATTCCGGCTCTCTACCGGCATGTGGAAGGCAATGTCCATGCCTCGCTGGACAGGGCGGTCAGCGGTAAGGTGCATATTACCGCTGACTCATGGTCCAGCAGGCATGGACAGGGACGTTACCTAAGTTTCACGGCGCATTGGGTGACTCTGCTGGCAGCTGGGAAGGATGCAGGACAAGGTGCAGTAGTGTTGGAGGTTGTTCCGCCACCACGCCTCCAAAATGCTGATTGTGACACACCTCTCTCCTCCACCCCCTCCTCTTCTTCTTCCTCCATGGCCTCTTCCTCGGAACCAGCGGTGCTCCGTAGGCGTTCAAGGGGCTACGCAAGTACGCAGGCCAAAAGATGCCATGCGGTGCTTGAGCTGGTGTGCTTGGGGGACAGGAGCCACACTGGGGCAGAGGTTCTGTCAGCTCTGCAGGGGCAGGTTCAGAGGTGGTTGACGCCACGCCAACTTAAGGCAGGAATGGTGGTTTGCGACAATGGCACCAACCTCCTCTCTGCCCTCCGACAGGGACAAATGACCCATGTGCCCTGTTTGGCTCACGTCCTTAACTTGGTGGTGCAGCGGTTCTTGGGCAGGTACCCGGGCTTACAGGATGTCCTGAGGCAGGCCAGGAAAGTCTGTGTGCATTTCCGCCGGTCATATAATGCCAGTGCTCGGCTGACGGACCTCCAAAAGGAGTTTAACCTGCCCAAGAACCGCCTAATCTGTGACATGCCCACCAGGTGGAACTCAACGTTGGCCATGCTGCAGCGGCTGCACACGCAGCAGAGGGCCATCAATGAGTACCTGTGCGACTATGGCACCAGGACAGGGTCAGGGGAGCTTGGTTTTTTTTCCCCACGCCAGTGGGCCATGATCAGGGATGCATGCACTGTCCTGTCACCATTCGAGGAGGCCACGAGGATGGTGAGCAGTGACAGTGCATGCATCAGTGACACTGTCCCCCTTGTCCACCTGTTGGAGCACACGCTGCGTGGAATAATGGACAGGGCACTTGAGGCAGAACAGAGGCAGGAAGAGGAGGACTTCCTTAGCTCTCAAGGCGCCCTTTATCCAGACAGTGTTCCTGCGTGCCCGCCGATCACACAGGAAGAGGACGAGGAGGAAGAGGAGGAGGAGGAAGATTGTGTCAGTATGGAGGTGGAGCCTGGCACTCAGCATCAGCAGCAGTCTTTAAGGGATCAGTCCCAAGAAACACATGGACTTGTACGTGGCTGGGAGGAGGTGGCTGCGGACCATGTCGTTCTTAGTGACCCAGAGGACTCCGGACCGAATGCCTCAGCAAACCTACGCTGCATGGCCTCCCTGATCCTGCAAAGCCTGCGTAAGGATCCTCGTATTCGTGGTATCAAGGAGAAGGACCAATACTGGCTGGCAACCCTCCTTGATCCACGTTACAAGGGTAAGGTTGCGGACCTTATCTTGCCATCGCAGAGGGAGCAGAGGATGAAACATCTTCGGGAGGCCTTGCAGAAAGGTCTGTGCAACGCGTTCCCAGAGACTGGGAGGTTACAAACTCCTGTTTCTGGACAACGTGTTGCTGAGGCTTCGGTCAGTCAAAGAAGGAGCGGTGGAGAAGGTGGCCGTCTGACCGATGCGTTCAGACAATTTTTTGGTCCGCAGCCCCAAGGTATGATCGGTTCCAGCAACCATCGCCAGCGTCTGTTTTACATGGTGCAGGAATACCTAGGGGCAAGATCAGACTTGGACACCTTTCCCACCGAAAATCCTCTGGGTTACTGGGTCTTGAGGATGGATCACTGGCCAGAGCTTGCACAGTATGCAATTGAGCTACTGGCCTGTCCTGCATCCAGCGTTCTTTCGGAACGCACATTCAGTGCTGCTGGAGGCGTGGTAACCGATCACAGGGTGCGTCTGTCCACCGACTCGGTCGATCGGCTGACCTTCATAAAAATGAATGAGTCTTGGATCACCACCAGCTACCAAGCACCTGATGCTGATGTAACCGAATAATTTTTTTTGAAATCTCAGATCCCTTCAAAGACTGCCTATGCTGATGCTGAGTGACTATCCCTGAGTAATTATCCTCTTCCTCCTCAATCATCACGCTGATAGCTTGTAAGAACATTTTTGGTTCTGGGCGCCACCACCAGTGCCTAAGGCACAATTTTTCAGCCCCTGTTTAACAGGGGCGTGTAATTACAATTTTTGATGTAATACTTTGCAGCAGGGCTCGTTCCTGCATTCCAACTAGAGTGTCTGTGAGGGGTTGCAGTGTTGTGGCACCAGCACCAGTGCCTAGGGCCCAATTTTTCTGCCCCTGTCTAACAGGGGCGTGTAATTACAATTTTTGATGCAATACTTTGCAGCAGGGCTCGTTCCTGCGTTCCAACTAGAGTGTCTGTGAGGGGTTGCAGTGTTGTGGCACCAGCACCAGTGCCTAAGGCCCAATTTTTCTGCCCCTGTCTAACAGGGGCGTGTAATTACAATTTTTGATGCAATACTTTGCAGCAGGGCTCGTTCCTGCGTTCCAACTAGAGTGTCTGTGAGGGGTTGCAGTGTTGTGGCACCAGCACCAGTGCCTAAGGCCCAATTTTTCTGCCCCTGTCTAACAGGGGCGTGTAATTACAATTTTTGAAGCAATAATTTGCAGCAGGGCTCGTTCCTGCGTTCCAACTAGAGTGTCTGTGAGGGGTTGCAGTGTTGTGGCACCAGCACCAGTGCCTAAGGCCTAATTTTTCAGCTCCTGTTCAACAGGGGCATGTAATTACAATTCTTGATCTAATATTTCACAGCAGGGCCCTGTGAGGGCTTACAGTGTTGTGGCCACAGCAACACCTAAGGCCCAAATTTCTGCTGAGTATATAGGGCAGGACCCTACTTTCAAACATCTAACTTACAAACGACTCCTACTTGCAAACGGAAGGAGACAACAGGAAGTGAGATGAAATCTACCCCTAGGAAGGGAAATTCTCTCCTGTAAGAGTTAATATGGGAAAACAAGTTCTCCTTTCCACTGATGCTTTCCAATCCTTGTTCCACAAAAAAACCCAAATTTTCAAAAAACATTTTTCATTGGGACAAAAAAGTGAGGTGAAATCTTCTGAAGAGGAGGAAAGACAGCAAAACAAATGTCACAGGGGTGATAACCCTTCCCTATGTTTTCCAAAAAGCTTAGAAAAGATTTTTTGGCTGGAGCTAAACACGTTAAAAATGTTCAAAATTACAAACAGATTCTACTTAACAACAAACCTACAGTCCCTGTCTTGTTTGCACCGCCTGTATACTGCTGTTCAGAGTATATAGGGCCTGGTGGCCCCACACCTTTCCTTATTTTAATTTGGGTGCAGGGTTCCCCTTAATATCCATACAAGACCCAAAGGGACTGGTAATGGACTGGGGGGTACCCATGCCGTTTGTCTCACTGATTTTCATCCATATTGCCATGACCCGACATGACATTAAACCCGCAAGCAGTTTTAAATGAGATTTTTTCCTTTAAAAATGACATTTGGTGCAGGGACTGTTCTAAACATGGGAAACACGCGTCACTTTACAGGCATACTATAGACACCCCCCAGGTACGATATTTAAAGGAATATTTCACTTTTTTTTTTTACTTTAAGCATCATTAAAATCACTGCTCCCGAAAAAACGGCCGTTTTTAAAAGTTTTTTTTGCATTGATACATGTCCCCTGGGGTAGGACCCGGGTCCCCAAACCCTTTTTAGGACAATACCATGCAAATTAGCCTTTAAAATGAGCACTTTTGATTTCGAACGTTCGAGTCCCATAGACGTCAATGGGGTTCTAACGTTCGTGCGAACTTTCGGTCCGTTCGCGGGTTCTGGTGCGAACCGAACCGGGGGGTGTTCGGCTCATCCCTAGTCCCAGCCATAGATCATTGGCTGAGATTTACTGACAGACTGTGTATAATCACATCGGGTATAGGTGGTGCCTGCACGGGACACCTGTCTGCAGTACATTGTGGGCGGGTGGTCAGCAAGTGGTTAAAAATTTATAAAACAAATACAACTAAATGAATACTATACTGTAATAAACTATATCATCCTATTAAAACACTACATAGGATAAATAACACTAATTAAATAATAACAGAAAAAAAAAAACAAAATGCAAAAATGACACCACTTTCTCAAAAGATTACTCTAAAATTATTACTCATAATTAACCTGATATTAACATAATATAAAAGCTACATAAAAATTGGGATCATAAACTAGATTAAAATACTAACAGCCAGCACTCACGGAAAAGAATTATATAATTTGATGACCACATGCAAAAATGATTTCCTGTGATGCATTGTGGTTGTAACACTCTATCACTGAAAGTACTCTTCAGACAGACAAGTGTATTGTGAAGTGGGTAGGAGGAGTTGTCCAAGGTACGTTCAATCTTGGACAACTCCTCCTACCCACTCCACAATACACCAAGCACATTCTATGCATTAAGATAAAAAGAATTCTGTGTGTAGCAGACCCCCTCAGCCCCCCTAACACTTACCTGAGGTCCCTCTCTGTCCAGCGATGTCCACGAGTGTCTCACCATCTGAGATTCTCCCTCCTGATTGGCTGAGACACAGCAACGGGGCCATTGGCTGCTGCTGCTGTCAAAGTCAGCTAGCCAATCGGGAGAGAGGGGGTGGGGCCTGGTCGGGGATCCATGTCTGAATGGACACAGGGAGCTATGACCCGGCTCGGGTGCCCCCATAGCCAGCTACTTGCTGTGGGGGCACTGAACAGGAGGGAGGGGCCAGGATCACAGAAGAGGGACCTGAGAAAAGGAGGATCCAGGCTGCTCTGTGCAAATCCACTGCAACAGAGCAGGTAAGTATAACATTGTTATTTTTATAGGAAAAGTAACAAGACTTTAGTATCACTTTAAAGACTACAACTAACCAAGTAACCAAAACTGTGGATAGTCTAATGGTAGAAGGTGTTTAATAGACTATAGCAATTTAAAATAGCAATTTAAAATGTGTGGTTGTTTGAAGGTTATTCTACCCAAAACAATTATTTCAGCCTTTTGATAGATGGTTTTGAGACAAACCTTCTGAAAATCTCCTGCACCTTTCGTGCACCCTCCCATGGACTCCAGTGCCCAGATCGCTACACTTTAGTTCCCATGGCTCTACACATTTGTAGGACTACCCCTGTAGGAGCCGCTAGGTATTTTCTCTAGTCTAGTTCCAACTTCTGAAGCTAGGCACTCAGTATTTCCTTCAACAGCCAGGAGCACTCTTACTTCTGCTCATTATTCCAATAACGAGTTTAGGGATTTTGTTTGTTTTTGTTGTTTTATTGGAGAACTTGGATATGTAACGAATGTAGTACTCTGAAATTTAACTAGTTACATTGAGGACAGCTTCCTTAACTGAACTGTGTAATAACTCTATGATACACCATATACTCCTGAGCGAGTCCCATTATAGGAATGATGGGCGATTGCTCTTCAGGATACTAGCCAGTATCCCCTTTCTGCTGAACCCAGTAGCTGACTCTCCTAGCACAGAGGGGGATAGCCTAAGAACCAGGCCCCAAGATCTTTAAAGTCTGTGCTCACAAGGCCTCTGCAGGCTTGAATGGAGGAGAAGATTTGGATGCCGCACACTGGATGTAGTCAAAAAACTTCACTTTATTGAAAAAATGGGATCATCAAAACAACAAGACTGTCATGCAGAAAGTACAGGTAAGCTGACGCGTTTCACACTCAGGACTGAGTGCTTACTCATAGCTAAGGCCTCATAGCTAGCTCACAAGGCCTCTGGACTGAATGGCAGTCTCCTTCCATTCCTCCAGCAGCACCCTCCAGTGATCCCAGACTGATCTCCTAGGGACTGCCCCTCAGTCAGCTCTTCAGAACACTCTGGTCAGCATTTCAGCCTCCAGGCCTCCCACCCGCGGCCACATGGCAGCAGGTACTGAGGAGGGTACATTACCCCCTCCTCAGATAGACTTTCCTCTCCAGGAAAAGACACACTTCCTGTGTGCTCACTGACTTTAAATACCCTCTATGTCTGTAATTGGCTGAGATGGCATCCATATTCATGCTGCTAATTTGCATGAGTCACTCCTATTCATCCAGCACCTTCCAAGGTTGCCTGGATACAGAGGAGCCAATACCGAAAATACAGCACTGTAAAACACACATGGCTTCCTTAATAAACGATGTAACTTTCCTGTTAGCCAGGAAGGCTGCTATGTTTTACCTAACAGTCTCCTGATGAGCAGGAGACCACACTATACTAAACTATATACATCCTAGCAACCTACCTAGGAGGGTGCTACAAATTGTTGGGTCATAAAAATAATGCTGCGCACACACAACCGGACTTTCCGACAGAAAAGGTCCGACGGAATAATTTCATTGGATATTCCGATTGTGTGTGGGCTTCATCTGACTTTTTTTTTCAAAAATTCTGATGGACCTTGAAATAGAACATGTTTTAAATCTTTCTGACGGAATCAATTCCTATCGGGAAAACCGTTCGTCTGTATGCTATTCTGACGGACCAAAAATGACGCAAGGGCAGCTATTGGCTACTGGTTATTGAACTTCCTTTTTCTAGACTCATCGTACCTCATGGCGTTCTAAATGAACGGACTTTGGTGTGATCGTGTGTAGGCAAGTCTGTTTCAGGGGAACTCCGTCGGAACTCTGTCGGAAAGACCGTCAGAGTTTATTCTAACGGTAAAAACGGTTGTGTGTGCACGGCATAAGTTCCACTATCCATGTTGGGTTTTTATTTGTTTTTTTACATATCTTGTATTATAGAAAATGCAACAGGAAGAGTGGGAACACCCTAATGCCCCGTACACACGATTAGAAAATCGTACGGAAAATACCGCTTTCAAAGCAATCGTACGACAATCGGATCGTTAGTACAGAGCTTTTGAGAGCCGATCATGACAGTTCATCTGATATCATTCTATCGGACGTGCATGAAAATATTTTTCGTACGATGCAAGATCGTACGATTTTCGTTTAATCAGTACAGCTATTGTTTGAAAATGCAATACAAATGCATTACAACACATGACATCACTTCCGATTTTTTTTTCTGTTGTACAGGAATTTTTGTGACTTTAGTAAACTCATCAGATTCGATCTGAGATTAGCATGCAAAAAAAAACGGACGATCATTCGTCCGATAATCTCATCGTGTGTACGGGGCTTAAGGCATGTTGATTTACCAAAAACTTCAAGGGGGTGGGGACATTTTGTTGCTGCTGAATAAAGTCAGTGGTGACATTTTATTATAATAGCTGCTAATAAACAAGTCAACTTTTTCCAATTTGACAAACCTCCATTAATTAAATGTATGAAGATGTTGGCATATGATAAACTGACAAAGACTGAAGAAACTGATTTTCCAGCAGAAAATATTTTTTGTTAGACCGCCGATACCATTGCTGTCAATCCATATTGTCCAAAATTACTTGGGCACATATGATGAAACCAACAAGATGAAATAGTTTGACCCTTTGTTAAAAAAGCAACCCATATATGGCCAGCCTATGATTTAGGTATTCATGTGTAAATTTACAAAATTAAGGGTACATAATCTTGTCTCCTCGTCCCGTCTATGGACTCACTGCACCAACTGTGCACTATAGAAGGAGGGTAAGATTAATTTCCTTGAGTAGTTTGCTATAAAACAGATGAGCCTGCAACCTGTCTGCTGGAGATCATTAAACACCTTGTGACTGCTTGTGTGGCCTACATTTACTCCTCATTAGCATATCTATCATTAGATTACATAGATTAAAGAGCCTGCAAACCGGCTTGTCTTGTCTGCACATAAAACTGTGCCACCGGAGTCAATGTTACACTCTGCCCCATGTAACTGTCTGGCTAAAGCTTAGTTGCACATTGCCAATGTATTTAAACTGTCAATGCTATTTTTTCACAAGGCTGTCAAGGAGTATTTATAGATGGACAAATCTTACATGAACTTGCAAATCTCTTCTGAGGGATCTTCTCTTCATGATTGTACTACAACAGAGGCTTATCCCAATGATATATATATATATATATATATATATATATATATATATATACACTAATTCATTTGCTTTTTCCCCTGAAGAACATTTCCTCAGTTTACTGTTATTGCCTTATATGCTTAACTTTATCAGAGATGTTACAAAATACACATATGCCGCGTACACACGATCGGACTTTACGGCAGACTTTGTCCGGCGTACTTTTCGACTGACTTTACGACAGACTTTCCGAATGAATGGACTTGCCTACACACAATCAACCACAGTCCGACGGATTCGTACGTGATGACGTATGACCGGACTAAAACAAGGAAGTTCATAGCCAGTAGCCAATAGCTGCCCTAGCGTTGGTTTTTGTCCGTCGGACTAGCATACAGCAGACTTTTCGACTGGACTCGAGTCCGTCGGACAGATTTGAAACGTTTCAAATCTAAGTCCGTCAAACTTTTGAGAAAACAAAGTCCGCTGGAGCCCACACACGATCCAATTGTCCGACAAAATCCGGTACACCAGACCAAGTATGCCCTAAAGTCCGATCGTGTGTACGTGGCAATAGTCTGTAGGCTGATTAGTTCAAACTTTACATTTTGAATGTTAATGTAGTTACACTAGAAGTGCTCATTAGTTGAGGTTACCATCTTTTGAACCGAGGGCAGAAATACCACTATTATTGCCCACACGGTTGCTACAGTAGTGTCTGTTTAAAAGTTACGAACTAGGTTTGAACGTCACTGCCCTATGCCACTTTTACACCACCAGGCACACAGTGTACCTAGAGCCCTTGATTTGAATCTGCCTAGCTAGCAGTAGGTAATCATTGAACTACTGATTGGGAGCCCTTCTGGGAAAGTCCACTGACTAGGATTGGTGTCACAAAGCATGTGGAGTGTTCCTTTCCTCTAAACGCAGAGCAAAGTAAAGCTACCCATAGATTATGGAATTCGTTGGTGGAAGGACAGAAAAATTCCTTGATTCCCCCATCAACACTGTATTTATTAGCATTAAGGACACCATTGAGCATGACCAAATCTCCAACTCGATTTGCAGAAATGCAGCCCTAAACTTGCAAAGAACCTTTACCATGCCTCACTGTTGCCTGCAGTCATTATTGTACTACTCTCCAGCCCTTCGGTGAACAAACTGCCCTCTACTACAGCCAAATATTTCAAATTTAGACTTATTAGTCCAGAGGATCTGCTACCATTTTCTGCACCCCAGTTCCTATGTTTTTGTTGAGTTGATTAGACTTGTTTCCCGTGTCAGAGGTATAGTTTTTTGGCCGCAATTCATTGACGAAGACCACGAAGATCTGTGGTTCGTTTTCCAAGATTTTTGGAACAACTTACCTGCCGAGTTCCTTTAAAAACTGTGCAGGTGTACCTAGAAGAATTGATGCTGGTTTGTAACCAAAGGATAGTCACACCAAATATTGATTATTGATATTCTTCTGTTCACTCACTTTGCATTTTGTAAATTGATAAAAATAAACAGTTAAAATATATACTTTTGTATTTTTGAAAGCATTCTTACTTTACATTTCTTCACATATGCCTACAGCTTTTGCACAGTACTGTGTATCTGTGTATACAGTCATCAGTCACTTTATTAGGTACACATTGCTAGTGCTAGGTTGAACCCTCTTTTGCCTCCAGAACTGCCTTCATTTTTTGTGGCATAAATTCAGCAAGGTGTTGTAAACATTCCTCAGAGATTTTGGTCCATGTTGACATGATAGCATCACTCGTTGCTGCAGCTTTGTTGGCCACACAGCCATGATGCGAATCTCCCATTCCACCACATCCAAAAGGTGCTCTATTGGATTGAGATCTGGTGACTGTGGAGGCCATTGGAGTACAGTGAACTCATTGTCCTGTTCAAGAAACCAGTTTGAGATGATTTGAGCTTTGTGATATGGTGCATTATCCTTCTGGAAGTAGCCATCAGAAGATGGGTACACTGTAGTCAGGGATGAACATTGCCAGCTACAATACTCAGGTAGGCCGTGGCATTTAAATGATGCTCAGTTGGTACTAAGGGGCCCAAAGTGTGCCAAGAAAATATCCCCCACACCATTACTCCATCTTCATCAGCCTGAACCGTTGATACAAGGCAGGATGGATCCATGCTTTAATGTTGTGTACGCCAAATTATGACCCTCCCATCTGAATGTCGCAGCTGAAATCGAGACTCATCAGATCAGGCAAGGTTTTTCCAATCTTCTATTGTCCAATTTTGGTAAGCCCGTGAGAATTGTAACTGACATCAACAAAGCATTTTCGTCCACAGAACTGCCATTTACTGGATATTTTCTCTTTTTCGGACCATTCTCTGTAAACCCTAGAAATTGGTGTGTGAAAGTCCCAGTAGATCAGCAGTTTTTTAAATACTCAGACCAGCCTGTCTGGCACCAACAACCATGCCACGTTAAAAGTCACTTAAATTCTCTTTCTTACATAGTTAGTCTGGCTGAAAAAAGACAAAAACCCACCTAGTTCTTCCCCTTTCTAATGCTTGGTTTGAACTTCAGCAAGTCGTCTTCACCACATCTAGATGCCTAAATGCATTGAGTTGCTGCCGTGCATAGGCGTGTGCACGGGTATGCCGAGTGTGCCTGGGCACGCCCCAATCAGCCCATGCACACAGGGCCCTGGTGCTAGATCTGTGATTTCCACTCCGAGGAGCGCTGTCACTTCAAAATACAGACGTCGGCTTCTGTATTTAGAAATGATAGCACTCTTCTGAGTCGCTGCACCAAATCCTCCCCGTCATCCCTGTGTAATACACAGGGAAGTGGGGAGGTGCCGATGGCATTGCTAGTGCAGGGCATCCATGCATTGCCCTGCTGCAATTGCTGGCATTCTCGGCACCTCTCCCTGCTGACCGCTGCCTGTCACACCGGGTAAAAGAGCAGAGGAAGCTTCCACTAAGGTCATCTTGGAGGTGTGTTTGGGGTCGTTATCATGTTGGAATACTTCCCTTCCAGCCCAGTCTCCGAAGGGAGGGGTTCATACTCTGCTTCAGTATGTCACAGTACATGTTGGAATTCATGGTTCCCTCAATAAACTGTAGCTCCCCAGTGTCGGCAGCACTCATGCAGCCCCAGACCATGACACTCCCACCACTATGCTTGACTGTAGGCAAGACACACTTGTCTTTGTACTCCTCACCTGGTTGCCGCCACACACGCTTGACATAGGGTTGCCACATTATCCCTTTAATCCAGGACACATATGAATTACACGGGTTCTGAGGCTGATTTAATACAGATAAGGCACCAAGTGAGTTTAATTACCACCTTAATCAGCCACTGATCCTGTGTAATTAATGCGTGTCCTGGATTAAAGGGATGATGCGGCAACCCTAGCTTGACACCATGTGAACCAAATAAGTTTATCTTTGTCTCATCACGACAGGACACGGTTCCAGTAATCTATGTCCTTAGTCTGCTTGTCTTCAGCAAACTGTTTGCGGGCTTTCTTGTGCATCATCTTTAGAAGAGGCTTCCTTCTGGGATGACAGCCATGCAGACCAATTTTATGCAGTGTGCGGCATATGGTCTGAGCACTGACAGGCTGACCTGACCCCTTTAACCCCTGCAGCAATGCTGGCAGCACTCATACGTCTATTTCCAAAAGGCAACCTCTGGATATGACGCTGAACACGTGCACTCAGCTTCTTTGGTCGACCATGGCAAGGCCTGTTTTGAGTGGAACCTGTCCTGTTAAACCACTGTATGGTCTTGGTCACCATGCTGCAGCTCAGTTTCAAGGTCTGTAAAATCTCTTTATAGCCTAGGCCATCTTTATGTAGAGCAAAAATTATTTTTTTCAGATCCTCAGAGAGTTCTTTGCCATGAGGTGCCATGTTGAACTTCCAGTGACCAGTATGAGAGAGTGAGAGCGATAACACCAAATTTAACACACCTGCTCCCCATTCACACCTGAGACCTTGTAACACTAACAAGTCACATGACACCGGGGAGGGAAAATGGCTAATTGGGCCCAATTTGGGCATTTTCACTTAGGGGTGCACTCACTTTTGTTGCCAGCGGTTTAGACATTAATGGCTGTGTGTTGAGTTATTTTGAGGGGACATCAAATTTACACTGTTATACAAGCTGTACACTCACTACTTTACATTGTAGGAAAGTGTAATTTCTTCAGTGGTTTCACATGAAAAGAAATAATAAAATATTTACAAAAATATGAGGGGTGTACTCACTTTTGTGAGATACTGTATAAATATATATAATGAATATATAACTGAACTGAATGTTTACATCTAACTGAAATGTGTTATTCCCCAAGTACTATGGGTAGCAGATTTCATAACTTTAATACAAGAAACATTCTGACAGTTTAATGTTCCCTTTGTTCCTCCATTGCCTATTAATGCATTATTTGGCAATTAGGATGAAAATCACTTTACACTTGCAAGATAGAAAAACAAAAATCACAACTGCATAACTAGAACAGAGCATTTTATTCTGTCACAGATCACTTAACGTTAATAGAAGTTGCTAAATCATCAGTTATTCCATGAGCCAAAGCATGTCTCCTCCTATATTAGGTCCAAAATTATATTACATAGTAAAAACAATCCAAGTTGACATGTACTTGTTCTAGTTCAGACGCTTCATGTTCCTTCTCCGATGCTAATAAAAGGGACATGTATAGCACCACTCAACTTCATTAGCCCCTTTGTAAAATATACAACACATTCTTGAAAGACACATCCTTCCAAAGTAGCTATTCCTAGAAGCATTCTTTATGTGTAGAAGAACATAGAAATGAGCTCGATGATTTCCAGCTGCTTCCTAACATGAACAAAGGATGGTTAAGGCTCTGTTTCCACTAGTGCGACTTTTCATGCGACTTGGGACTGAAAAGTCGCATGACAAATTGTTTCCCATGATTTCCAATGAGTACCGTTCATATCTGTGCGACTTCAAGTCGCAGCGACTTCAAAGTAGTCCCTGCACTACTTTGGTCCCACTTTGATGCGACTTGAGGTCCATAGATACAGGCATTGCTTCAAATCGCGGTAAAAAGTCGCGGTAAAATCGCGGTAAAAAATCGCGGCAAAATCGCGCGACTTTGGGGACGCACTAGTGGAAACATAGCCTAAAACCTTAGAACTAATTTGGCATTACAATGAACAATGTCACATAGAAAGCTTGATGCCTTTGGAAAACAAGAGACCTAAGCCACAAATAATAATAGATGGTCCTAGGACCTGACACTTTCATACTGATATATGTGTTCAAATGTCTATCCACCAATGTGTTCCTCTTTTCACTCTAAACATAGGAAAAAACAATATCCAGTGAAAATGAAAAATAATTATCCTGCGTGCTGAGCAATAAATATTCTTTGTGCTATCACACATATAATTCAATGCTAATCACTCCAACCTTGTTATAATGACCTGCATATTATAATGGTCGAAGCATGTCTGTTAAATTTATAGGGATTAAACAGTACCATCTGTCTTTTCTCCCCTTTTTTTTACTTTCCAGAAAAAATGTCACTCCTCACAAACCTCACATAGTGCTTTCAATATAAACAAATAGTATTTATTAAAAGATTAAAATAACCACACTCAAATAATCATGTGCACTAGTCCGCAGTACATCCAGGTATACTGCTCTTTAAAACATAAAACCATCAGAGATACCATAAAATGCATGTAAAGTTGTCTTATCCTCTTAAAGGATAAGTTCACCTTTTTAGAAAAAAATAATAAATACATATATTTTTAAAGAAAAAAAATGTGCATTTATTATTTTTTTTCCTGCAGGAGCCTGTAAAGCATTGCAGCCATGTTCAGTGGATCAGGGGTGCAATGTCAGACTTCTGCAGACAAGCCCTGCAGCATTCAGCACATACCTCCATACGGATGTCAGTTTGAAAGCTGCAGGGCTTGTGAATGAACTATAAGGGCCATCATAGTTTATTAAGAAGTACAAGCCATAAGATGGTACTTATAGTTCATTCATTTACAGGAAACTGTGAATGACTGATGCAGCCTTGTGGGTGGAGCCCAGGACGGTCGTGCTGTTTTTGAATTGTGACAGCGGGTGCAGGAAGATGAACCCCTGCACACTGTCACAGTGAGAGGAAGAAACAGGTGGAGAGGTGGCAGGAGCTTGAACATGTTACATGTTCTACCCTAAATACGCATGGAACATTTCCCAAAAGGTGAACTTATCACTTTCTGGTTCTACGCAACATTAACTGGATGTGTCCTATGCTTTACGTCCCATAATGTGACTTCATCTAAATCCATCATCTAGGTCAATTTAAATTTACTAGTCCATCTAAATCACCAAGAAAAGCGTCAAAAAGTAAAAACCACAATACACAATTTTTGACAATTCCTTTATTAAAAAAGAAGAGCCCCCCTATGGGGGAAGAGCCAACCCTCCCAATGTGTTCCTGAAAACTACCCCTCATATAGGCCTTAAATGCATCTCAAGTAACAGGGATAGGGACAGAGCCTTGCATGGTATGTCCACCCTCGAGTCAGATAACCAGAATCTAGAGAGTCGCCACAGGCCCTCTGCTGGCAAGCATGACAACCCCAGCTGTAGGGAGATAGGTGCATGATCCGATATACCCCTAGGCATAATGGTAACATCTCTTATCCTGGAGAGGACAGACCCCCCGGAGTACACCAGATTAATTCTGGAGAATGTTCTGTAGGTTGCAGAGTGGCAGGTATAAGCCCTCAGCTTGGGATGTCTCCACCGTCAGACATCCGTGAAATTAAAGGCTTCTGCCCAGGCCGTCAATTCTGTAGCAGAGCTGGATGTCTGGGATAATCTGTCCATCCCAGGATCCGACACCATATTAAAGTCCCCAAATATTAAGATATTATCAGTGGCATACTGCAAGAGCCTGGACACTAGCTGGTACAGGAAGGCAACCGAGGCAGGAGGGGTTACATACAATCCCACAATAACTCCAGAGTCATTATATTAGCATGAATGATAACAAAGCGACCCCCATGATCTACATCCAGTGGCAGCAGACAGAAGGTCAAAGATTTGCAGATTAATATGCTAACTCCTCGCGAGAGGTTAGAATATGTGGAGTGATATGAATGACCAACCCAAGGTCTCCTAAGACTCAGAAGTCTCCCCCCAGTCAGGTGAGTCTGCTGGAGTATACAGATATGGGGGGACTGTCACTGCAGAAACTGAAACTCTTTTTATTTTTGAGTTCAGGCCCTTGGTGTTCCAGGACACTATTTTACAGAAAGACATAGGGTCTTATAATTAGACCTATATGAGGAGGAATTACGGAGCAAACTTGGGCCACAGATGCCACAAGTTGGCCGCCCACCACACCACCATACAATAGCAGGGCTATAAGTTTCCTCAGATAGAACAATAGACATATATTGAAGAAGGCATACTGACACATATTAGCATGTATATGAAAAAACAAAACTATAAACATGAACAAAATTAACCCCCCCAATCTCCCCCCCACCAACCCCCACCCCAACTGGAGGAGGCCCAAGACCCAAAACAGAAAAGGGCAGTATGCCCATGTGGGGGCACAGTGTGCAAGAGGGCACCGGAGCCCGGGTCTCTGGAGTACAGTACATAGACCAGATATAGGAGTCTGGATTTCAGAGCCAGTGCAGTCTCCCAGCATAGGCTGGGGGTACAAACTTAGTGTTGCATAAACTGATGTGAACCAATAACAGTAACATGTAAGCTGTGGATACCAGCCAATGTCGCCACTCGCAGGTACAGCATAGTTCCATAAGACAGGTGAGTGTGTCACAGAGCAGGCTGAGTGCCATTAGTGCTACCCAGAGGGACTCCAGGGCAACATACAGATTAGAGCAGGACAGTGCAATATGTTAAGTGTAACAGTGTTTACATTCCCTGGCAAAGCATCCCCCTCCTCAGACACCAGGCAATAGAACAGATGGTATATATATCAGAGATCCGAGGGAGGAGGATGCTAACTGTGCAGTATTGCCAGGGGGGACATCCAATACAGTACTCTCGGGGCACTCTGCAAAGTACCTTCAGGATGTATTCCTAGTGATGGCTAACAGCAGAAAACAGTAGTTCCTGCAGGTAGATCAGCAGCTTAGACAGGTGGCCAGACCATCTTAAAAGCTTGAGGTGAAAAGCCATCAAAGGGAGGAGAAGGAGAGGTACTGCCTCCCGCCGACGGACTGTCTCTATCCAGGAAGATGCCTCTTCGGGGAGGTAAAGAATCTCCCCATCTTCCACCCTCAATCTAGCTGGAAATAGCATGCTGTATTTGAGGCCCTTTGCCCGCAGTTTGGTTCTCACTGAATCAAACGACTTGCGCTGGCGCTGGGTCTCCAAGGAGTAGTCAAGGGAAATCATAAGTTTAGCGTTTTCATACTTTAACTCCTGTAGGGCCCTGGCTTCCCTCAGCACCATGTCTCGATCTTTGAAGTGCAGCAATTTGAATATAAACTTGCGGGGTGGGGAGCCCTGAGGGCCTCTTGTGGCATGAATGATGGGCCTGCTCTACAGTAAAGAAGGGGGAGAAGCGAGCCTTAGGCAATAGCACTGTGAGGAGGTGCTCTGTAAATGCAGTTGGGTCAGTACCTTCTGCTCCCTCTGGGAGACTGATGATAAGCAGATTATTGCGCCTATTGCAGTTCTCTGCATCTTTAGCGTGACTTTCCAGGGTTTTCAGTAAAGTTTCAGAGTATGCAGGTCCCCAGTGTGCTCCCTAACTGTATCCTCTGTTGCAGAGACCCGCTGCTCCACCTCAGCCACCCGGCCGCAGAAGGAGACCAGATCTCAGCGGATGAATAATAATGACCAATAATGACCAACTGAGAAATGCATCCCTCCTTAGTCTCCCTATAAATTTATGGCAGCTTATGGGGTGGCGCAGACAGGGGCAAGGCGCAGACATCATGGCTCTGTCCTGAGTGGCTCTGTCATGAGTGATGTGCAGTTTCACCGACGCAGTTATCAATTCTGATCATGTCTTCTCTGCTCTTTTACAGGTAATTGTCTCCTATCCATCTGTACATCTCTACTGAACTGACTTTGCTGTAACATATTTTTGGTAATTGTCTCCTATCCATCTGTACATCTCTACTGAACTGACTTTGCTGTAACATATTTTTGGTAATTGTCTCCTGCTGCCATATCTTTAAACTTCTATATTTAATGCTAGATCTATAACAAACACACTGCAATATCAATATTACTGGTGATTGATTCTCAACTCCATGTGGCTTGAGTGATCAAGAGAGGTAATTAGCTTTATGACCCTAGCCTGTGTCTGTAGCTGGTCTGGTACTGGCCATCTCCTCCCCATATTCAGGTGTCTCACATCAGACCCAATAATGACGAACTGAGAAATGCATCTCTGCTTAGTCTCCCTATAAATTAATGGCAGCTTATGGGGTGGCGCAGACAGGGGCAAGGCGCAGACATCATGGCTCTGTCACAAGTGATGCGCAGTTTCACCAATGCAGTTTAACGAAAGCAGGATAACTAAAGCTGGATGAACAACAACAAGAACTCTGCTCCACTCTGCAAGATGACAAGCAAACCAGCTTTTGACATTTATTTTATATTAAGTTAGTTTCCCACTCTCTATCCACTAACATGCTCCTTATTCTCTTCCTTCTCACATTGGTGTCTTCTGTCCTCAAATTATCTTTACTCTACCCCTCCTCTCTTCCCTGCAGCATGCACATATCACCCTCACTCCTACGCTCTCCCTACTATGGCACCCATCTCCTGCATTTGCTGCACCCACATGCTGACATAAACACCAGGGCCACTAGACACGTGCACTCATGTACATCCCACTCCCACCTTGCCTTCCTCGCCCTCCTCCTTCTCCTAGTTTTAGGTGACATTTCTCCTAATCCTGGTCGGCCATTTTCCAAATGCAAGCCACATATCCAATACCCCTCCCCCTCTGGCAACCACCGCAATCCACGCAATTTAACTTCTACCCCTCTGCTTCCTCAAAGCAGCCCACCAATCTCATGCGCCCTTTGGAACGCCCGCTCCATCTGTAACAAGCTAACATCTGTACATGACCTCTTCATCTCTCATGGCTTTAACATACTCGCCATACCAGAAACCTGGCTTCAAAATTTTGACTCAGCTTCTCCTGCTGCCCTCTCCCATGGTGGTCTCCAATGGACTCACTCCCCCAGACCCAACAGACAGAAAGGATGTGGAGTTGGCTTCCTCCTATCCCAACAAAGCACCTTCCAAGTCCTTCCTGTCCCTCCCTCTCTATCCCTCTCTTCTTTCGAGATGCACTATATTCGTCTGCTTTCTCCCATTTCTCTGACGATTGCAGCAATTTATCGGCCTCCAGGACCGGTATTGCGCTTTCTTGATGAGTTCGCTGCCTGGCTACCCTACTTTTTCTCCTCTGAAATACCCACCATTATTCTTGGTGACGTCAACATTCCTGTCAATGTTAACAGCCCAACTACAGCTAAACTTCTTGACTTAACCTCATCTTTTGACCTAACCTAATGGACACATACTTCCACTCACTCCAATGGTAATACCCTTGACCTTGTATTCTCCCATCTCTGCAACCCTGGCAACCTCACCAACACCCCCTTTCCTCTCTCTGATCACAACCTCATTACTTTCTGTATCCTTGCCTCCAACCACCCATCCCTCCAAGCAGCAAACAATTACTTGTAGAAACCTTCGCCACTTTAACCCTTCTCTTCTCTATTCTGCTACTGACCACCTATATGACATAATCTCTCCCCTGTCCTGTCCTGACCTGGCCACCTCTGTCTACAACAGTTCACTTTCATCATCACTAGATGCATTTGCTCCTCTAACCACACGCAGAATCAGGCCACGACCGTTACAACCCTGGCAAACTGACAACACTGGAAATCTCAAGAGACATTGCCGTGCTCTTGAACGACTGTGGCGTAAAACCAAATGCCTGCAAGACTTCACCCTATATAAATCTGCCCTTCTAAAATACAATTCATGCCTCCATGCTGCCAAACAAGCCTACTTTGTCTCTCTTATTAATTCCTTGTCATCCAGTCCCCGTCAGCTCTTCTCAACCTTTAACTCTCTGCTTCGTCCCCCACCCCCTCTACCCACTTACTCACTCACTGCCCAAGAGATTGCCAATCACTTCAAAGACAAGATCGATGCAATTCGTGAGGACATCTCCACTGTGCATACGTCTTCCCCACCCAACATACCTTGCCTAGCAGCACATTCAACACTCTCCTCTTTTGAATTGCCTACTACTGAAGAGGTTACAAAACTTTTCTCGGATGCCCACCTAACCAATTGTCCCTTGGATCCTGTTCCCTCACAACTACTATGGTCACCCTCTTCTTCTATCCTATGCTCCCTCACCCACATCTTCAATCTCTCCCTCTCTAGTGGCATCTTCCCCTCCCCTCTAAAACATGCGCAGATCACTCCCATTCTTAAAAAGCCCTTGTCATGGTTATGCAATAGAGTTTGTCGATCAGCATACCTGTCTCCATGTGTTCATCTCTAGAGACCAGCTGACCCTCACCTGACTGCTTTTGTAACCTCTCCTCTAAGCATGGCTCCACCCCAGGCCCTATCAGGGAACCCTATATTAACCTGTGCACTGCAAGCCAGCAGTGCTGATCAACCATTGTGTGTTAGCCTCTGTGTGTACTTGCTGTGTTTCCTACATCTGATTCCTGTTACCGACTTTGGCCTGTTCTTAACCATCCCTGTTTGCCTGTGACCCTGAACCTTGGTGTGTACTCTGTTGTCCTTGTCTGCTTGTGGCCCCAACCTTGGCTTGTCCCTTACTTTCCTTGTTGTTCCAGCCTGCTGCCTCCTTCCTCTTCTCCTGTAGTCTACCGTGAGCGTGAGCTGTGAGACCCTGGGCGCCACGACCTGGAGCCAGACTGCAGCGCAGTCCATCCTTACCATTAAAGGCTCCGGTGAACACCTGCTGGCTCTTAGACTCCGCGCCCTGGGGAATCTATGCTCTAGCTCCCAGTGGGATCTGTGTCAGTGATCCAGTAGACCTGCTTCCTGAAACCTCCTAGGGTTCAATACGCAGCAGTCAGCCGTAGGGTCCACTACCTTGCGGTGCACTCCTGATCCCAACGGTGTGCATCTGTCACCCAGCCTCTAGGTGACCTGACAGTTTGATCAGCCATGGACCCGGCTGATGTGCTGCTACCCGCAGATGATCTGCTGCAGGGCTTAGTTCGCAGACTTGAGACCCAGGAATCGCATCATACCCAAGTGATGCGATTCCTTCAGGATTTGGCATCCCGTTTTGAACAGGTTCAGGCCTCATTAGGACCCCCGGTTCAACAACCTCAACCGCTATCTGCTGCTGCACCTATCGCACCAGTTGCAGCCACACATTCATTACAACTGCCAGCTCCGGCCCGTTTCTCTGGGGACTCAAAGGCTTGCAGGGGGTTCCTTAGCCAGTGCACAATTCATTTTGAACTTCAGCCCCAAAACTTTCTGTCCGATCGGGCGAAAGTAGCCTATATTATATCCCTTCTGTCCGGCGAGGCGCTAGCTTGGGCTGCCCCTCTGTGGGAATTGAATGATCCAGTGGTTTCTAGCCTGTCTGATTTCTTGAAACTTTTTCGGAATATCTTCGAGGAACCGGGTCGTGTCTCCTCAGCGGCTAGCGCTCTTTTACGTCTCCGTCAAGAGTCCGCTTCTGTGGGACAGTATGCTCTTCAGTTCCGTATCCTCACAGCTGAACTGAGCTGGAATAATGAGGCCCTAGTTGCAACCTTTTTACATGGCCTCTCTGATAGAGTGAAGGATGAATTAGCAGGAAGATCCCTTCCTGCTGATCTGGACGGTGTCATCACCTTGTGTAACCAGATCGATATTCGCTTTCAGGAGAGGGCCCTGGAAAAAAGACGCCAGCACTCCCCGTTCCTTAGGCAGCTTGAGTTCCCAGTCCCTTCTCTTCGATCCGAGGAGCACCCCCTGCCCGCTGAGGAACCTATGCAGCTGGGCTGGACCAAGTTGTCTCCTGAAGAACGCGCTAGGTGCAGAACTCTGGGCCTGTGCCTCTACTGTGCGGCCAAAGGTAATTTTCGTGACACTTGTTGTCTTCGTCCAGAAAAATGATCGGGGCTAATACATCTGGAAGGTGGAGTATTAGACCCTGAAGTATCACCTTCACCTTCTCATCTTCTTATTTCTGTGTTCCTTCATGTCGGCGCTTCCTCTCGTTCGGTCTCGGCACATTTGGATTCCGGAGCCGCTGGCAATTTCATGGACTGGGGAACTGCTTCTTCCATGAGACTTACCCTTTTGCCCCTTACTACGCCATTGGTGGTCTTGGCGATTGATGGCACTGTTCTCCCAGGGGGCCCTATCCACTTCCAGACCCTCCCTGTTAAGATGTCGGTGGGGACACTCCACCAGGAGTGGATATCCTTCTTTGTCTTACCTAAGGCTTCGTCTCCTATCATATTATGTCTTCCTTGGTTATGGCTCCATTCCCCACATGTTGACTGGACTGCTGGACAGATCTTGACTTGGGGTTCCTCCTGTTCCTCCTCCTGAATACTCAAGGTTACCCCAAAAGAGAATACTCCTGTTGCCACCATCCCAGTATCTTCTGCTCTTCCCGCTGCGTATAGCGATTTCTGGAATGTCTCCTGCAATAGTCAGGCTGAGGCACTCTCTGGGTCGTGTGGTACTCTGGATGAGAAGCCTACCTGTGAACCTGAGCTGATCAGTCACTCCAGTTTGCATGGCCATTTCTCTTTGCCTGTCCCTGGACCCCCTTGGACACACACAAAGGCTGACTCGTCCACCAGTTCCACAGTCGCTACGCCCTGCGATGCAATTCTGGTGGTCGCTGCGCCTGGCAATGCTGTTCAGTCGGCCTCTGCATCAGTCCAGCCTATGCCCAGTGAGCTTCCTGCTTCTTGTTCAGGACCTTCTGTAACCTGGCCTCACCCTACTGCTACTACGTCCGTTCAAACCTGTTTAAGAGGCTCAATCCATCCTTTGGATAGACTGCCTCATTTGGCCAGGTGGGGTTTTCAATCTTTTGTTCAGGGCTCTCTGCATTCTGTTTGTGTTGCAGCTATCCAGCTTAACTCTTGTGACACGTCACCTTTTAACCAACCTGACCTCAGGGATCCACTGACCTCTACCCAGTCTGATGGTCCTGTGTTGGATGTCCAGCACATCTTTAAGGATCTGGGGGACCCTGCTCAGACTTCTGATGGTCTTCTCGTGCCCTTACCCATTTCTAAAAAGCCTGTAGTCCTCAATAAGTCCTTTCGTCCTCTCCTTACCTCGGTTCCGGCCTCTGAGGATAATCTAAAGTACGAGGTTAGTCAAGTTTTGGATTCCCGGCTCCGTAAAGGCATTCTTCAGTACCCCGTACATTGGAAAGGGTTTGGTCCTGAGGAGAGGTCTTGGATCACTGCATCTGAGGTCTTTGCTCGTCGTCTATTGAGGAGATTCCATCTGGAGTTTCCCTTTAAGCCTGGGCACAGGCTGGGGAGGGGGAGGTCTTAAGAGGGGGGTACTGTCATGGTTATGCAATAGAGTTTGTCGATCAGCATACCTGTCTCCATGTGTTCATCTCTAGAGACCAGCTGACCCTCACCTGACTGCTTTTGTAACCTCTCCTCTAAGCATGGCCCCACCCCAGGCCCTATCAGGGAACCCTATATTAACCTATGCACTGCAAGCCAGCAGTGCTGATCAACCATTGTGTGTTAGCCTCTGTGTGTACTTGCTGTGTTTCCTACATCTGATTCCTGTTACCGACTTTGGCCTGTTCTTAACTATTCCTGTCTGCTCGTGACCCTGACCTTTGGCGTGTTCCCGACCATCCCTGTTTGCCTGTGACCCTGAACCTTGGCGTGTACTCTGTTGTCCTTGTCTGCTTGTGGCCCCGACCTTGGCTTGTCCCTTACTTTCCTAGTTGTTCCAGCCTGCTGCCTCCTTCCTCTTCTCCTGTAGTCTACTGTGAGCGTGAGCTGTGAGACCCTGGGGGCCGCGACCTAAAGCCAGACTGCAGCGCAGTCCATCCTTACCATTAAAGGCTCTGGTGAACACCTGCTGGCTCTTAGACTCCGCGCCCTGGGGAATCTATGCTCTAGCTCCCAGTGGGATCTGTGTCAGTGATCCAGTAGACCTGCTTCCTGAAACCTCCCAGGGTTCAATACGCAGCAGTCAGCCGTAGGGTCCACTACCTTGCGGTGCACTCCTGATCCCAACGGTGTGCATCTGTCACCCAGCCTCTAGGTGACCTGACAGTCCTCACTGGACCCTACCAATCTGAACAACTTAAGACCCATCTCATTGCTCCCATTCACCTGTAAACTTCTAGAACGCTTAGTCTACAACCGTCTTAGCTCCTACCTCAGCGAAAATAACCTTCTTGACCCCTTACAGTCTGGCTTTCGCTCGCAGCACTCCACGGAAACTGCCTTACTAAAACTCACTAACGATTTACTAACTGCTAAAACCAACAGCCAGTACTCCATACTCCTACTACTTGACCTCTCTGCGGCCTTTGATACTGTTGACCACCCGCTCCTTCTCAGTAAACTACATTCCCTTGGCCTCCAAGATTCTGCTCTATCCTGGTTCTCTGCCTATTTATCACAGCGCTCCTTCAGTGTCACCTACAATTCTGTCCTCCTCTCCATTGCCCCTTTCTGTGGGGGTCCCCCAAGGCTTGGTTCTTGGACCTCTCTTCTCTATCTACACCTCCTCCCTTGGTCACTTAATAACCGCCCATGGCTTCCAATACCACTTATACGCTGATTACACCCAAATCTATCTGTCTCCTCCTCACCTCACTCCTTCAGTCTCCTCTCGCATTACTAACTTACTAACTGACATATCAGCATGGATGTCGCACCACTTCCTTAAACAAAATCTCTCTAAAACCAAGCTATTAATATTCCCCCCACCCGTGCCCCCCTCCATGACTTTTCCATCAAAATCAACAATGCAACCATCAGTCCCTTCCCTCACGCCAGGTTACTAAGTGTAATCCTAGACTCTGACTTGTCATTTCAGCCTCAAATCCAATCGTTGTCAAAAGTTTGTAGAATTCACCTCCGTAACATCTCTAAAATTCGCCCCTTTTTAACAAATGAAACCACCAAGCTCCTCATTCACTCCCTTGTTATCTCTCACCTTGACTATTGCAACTCCCTTCTCATTGGCCTACCTCTCCATAGGCTATCCCCTCTTCGGTCTATCATGAATGCTGCTGCTAGACTTATCCACCTTACCAACCGCTCAGTGTCTGCCGACCCTCTACTCCAATCCCTACACTGGCTCCCAATCACCCAGCGAATTAAATTCAAAATACTAACCACAACATACAAAGCCATTCACAACTCTGCCCCGAGCTACACCACTAATCTTGTCTCCAAATATCACCCAAATCGACCTCTCCGCTCTTCTCAAGACCTCCTGCTTTCAAGCTCTCTCATCTCCTCCTCCCATGCTCGTCTCCAGGATTAACCCATTCTTTGGAACTCGCTACCTCCATCTATCTGGCTATCCCCTACTCTTGCTACCTTCGGGCGATCCCTGAAAACTCATCTCTTCAGGAAAGCCTATCACATCTCCAACTAATCTCCTACCACTTCCACCAGCTCATTCCCCACAGTTACAACCTTTTGTACCACCTGCCCCACCCTATTAGATTGTAAGCTCTTCTGAGCAGGGCCATCTTAATCCTCTTGTATTTTATTGTATTATAACTGTATTGTCTCCCTTTCATATTGTAAAGCGCTGCGTAAACTGTTGGCGCTATATAAATCCTGTATAATAATAATACTGATAATAAAGTCCACGTTAGTCTGCAGGTGGTCTATTTTGTCCATAAGAGCCGCTTGGCCCATGGCGATGGTCTGCATGGCGGCTGCAAGGTCCGCCACCGGGGCAGGGGAGGAATCCGAGGCCTCCGTCTGAGACACCAAGTGCGCGGTGATGGCAGCCTGTCCTCTGGTTCTCGCTCTGTCCAGGGAAGCCGCTGCTGAGTTGGAACGGCGGGATGTCCTGGAGCCTCCGCTGTGCACTCCGGACCGATCCACAGCCCAACTACAGATTAGGCACCAGAGAAAAGCAGGATTTATCGGTCGGACTCCAGGAGCTCAGTTACAGTGCGTCCTTTGCCTTCGCCATCTTGGACAGGCCTCAATTTTCAGCTTTCAGTGCTCTCACATTTTGAATGACAATTACTCAGTCATGCAACACTGTACCCACATGAAATATTTGCCTTTTTTTTACACGCAAATAGAGTCTTTTAGTGGCATTTAATCACCGCTGGGTTTTTTATTTTTTGCGCTATAAATAAAAAAAGACCAAAAATTTGGTAAAATAATGCATTTTTCTTTGTTTCTGTTATAAAATTTAGATAAAATTTGTAATTTTTCTTCATAAAATTTGGCCAAAATTTATATTATTACGTATCTTTGGTAAAAATAACCCACATACCTGTATATTATTTGGTCTTAGAGTTAGAGTTAGTGAAAGTTATAGAGTCTACAAGCTATGGTGCCAATCAACACCTGTTGTACTGAAGGCCTCATTGGATGATATTGAGACCCTAACAAGCCAGGACAGTACAAATACCCCCCAAATTACACCTTTTTTTAGAAAGTAGACAGTCCAAGGTATTTGGTAAGACTCTTTTCACACTGGGGTGTTTTTCAGGCGCTTTTGGGCTAAAAATAGCGCATGTAAAGCGCTTGAAAAACTAGTGCTTTCGCACTGAGGCGATGCGCTGGCAGGATGTTAAAAAAAGTCCTGCAAACAGCATCTTTGGAGCGGTGAAGGAGCAGTGTATACACCGCTCCTCCACCGCTTCTGCCCATTGAAATGAATGGGCACCGCTGCTGAAGCGCCTGCAAAGGGCTTCGGCAGCAGCCCTACACAGGGCATTTAACGCCTTCATCGGCCGCTAGCTGGGGTTAAAAGTGTCCCGCTAGTGGCTGAATAGTGCCACTAAAATGATGGTAAAGCGCCGCTAAAACTAGCGGAGTTTTACCGTCAACGCCCACCCGCTCCAGTGTGAATGCAGCTAATGCTGCATATACACGGTTGGAATTTCTGACAACAAATGTTTGGGAGCTGGTTCTCAAATTTTCCGACAAAAAAATCAGTTGTCAGAAATTCCGATCGTGTGTACACAATTCCAACGCACAAAATTCCACACATGCTCGGAATCAAGCAGAAGAGCTGCACTGGCTATTGAACTTCATTTTTCTCGGCTCGTCGTACGTGTTGTAGGTCACCACATTCCTGACGTTTGGAATTTCCGACATTTGTGCGACCATGTGTATGCAAGACAAATTTGAGCCAACATCCATCGGAAATAAATCCAGGATTTTGTTGTCGGAATGTCCGATCATGTGTACGCAACATTAGAAGCATGGTGAGTTTTTTGAAGTTGTAATTTTTTTCCCACAATTCTTTGCAAAATTAAGATTTTTCTTTCACAAAATTGTCATATTAACGGGTTATTTCTCACACACAGCATATGCATACTTGCATTTACACCCCCAAATACATTCTGCTACTCCTCCTGAGTATTGCAATACCACATGTGTGAGACTTTTACACAGCCTAGCCACATACAGAGGCCCAACATGCAAGGAGCACCATCAGGCGTTCTAGGGACATACATTACACATATCATTTCTAAACTACCTCTTACACTTTTGAAGGTCCTGGAGTACCAGTGCCTTCAAAAATGACCCCATTTTGAAAAAATAAGTCTTTTGAACATGTCATTTTTTCCACAAGTTTGTGTAAAGAAAATGAAAACGTGTAAAGAAAATGAAAACACATTTTTTTTTACTCAAAGCTGTCCATTTATAAGATATTTCTAACACATAGCATGTACGTAGCAAAAATCATGCCCCAAAATATATTCTGTTACTCCTCCTGAGTATAGCGATACCACATGCGTAAGACTTTTACACAGCCTAGCTGCATACAGAGGCCCAACATGCAGGGAGCACCATCAGGTGTTCAAGGGACAAACATTTCAAATCTAATTTGACTACCTATTACACTTTTGTGAGGCACTGATGGACACTGTAGTGGCATGGATGTGGCACAGATGAGCACTGAAATGGTACAGATGAGCACTGATGTGGCATGGATGTGGCATGGATGATCATTAATGTGGCATGGATGAGCATGGATGAGCATGGATGAGCCATGGATGGGGATGGATGAGCCAGGGATGGAGCATGAATAAGGATGGATGAGCCAGGGATGAAGCATGGCCAAGCATGAATGAGGATGGATGAGCCAGGGATGGATGAGCCAGGGATGGGCACAGATCAGCGCTGTGGGCACTTCAGATCCAGCCCACAGCGCTGCTGCACCGCCTCCCTGCCCTCCTCACATGCTGTACTGATCAGTGCGAGGAGAGGGGAAAAGCCGAACCGGACAGGCTCCGGTATGTTTACAAGTGATCACTCCGTCATTGGACAAAGTGATCACGTGGTAAAGGGCCGCTGTCATTGGCCCTTTACTCCGATCCATGAGATACCGGTTCTGGGGAACACGACGGTCACTGACATTTCCGGGTGTGCGCTCCGGGGGGCGCGCAGGAGCGTGATTCTTGGAGGACATCATAGTACACCCTCCCAGAATTATCTGACCGTGCTGTAGCCGTCATTCGGCTATGGCCCAGTCGGCAAGTGGTTAATGGGTTATGTCCTCAAGTGGAAGTTTGGGTCAGTCTGGCATTTAATGTTGCTGTTCACATATTCTTACAGTATAACTTTGATTGTCACTGGTAAGTTGTTATGTTGGAACTTTCAGTAAAGCTGTGGCTTTTCCCTTTCCAACTTAATCTGTCTGTGTCATCTTTGGGCAAGGTTATTAATTAAATGTAGTTAAAGCTTTAGGTCTATGCTTCTTAGCAGTCATGCATCTTGGAATGTAGTCCCTGCATCATGGCCAGATCTAGGGGAGTGCTGGGGTGGGCTTGGCCCCACATATATTTTAGTTGCACCCTCCTGCCTACAGCCCTGGATGCTGTGCCCAGCCGTTAAACTCCTTCTACCAGGGCCAGGACAAGGAGGGTGCAGTGATCCCTGAAACCTGACTCATATACTACAGACCCCTGAACTGCCTCATCTACTACTGAACATTATACTTTGCGTCACTTACTACTGACCCCTGTCCTCCACCCTGCTGACCCCATACACTGCCCTGCCCATATCAAACAGGCTAAATCTGGCCCTGTCCTGCATCAAGGAGCAATTCTGTGACGTTTACTCAAAAGAAAAAAACTAAAAAGCATAATGCTGCTTGAAAAATGCATCTAGATGTACATTTTTATTTATGATAAAGTTTTAATATTACTTTAAGATAATTATCTGATAGCAATGTTTTTTTATCTATAACTGAAATACCCTTTCCATCACACCCATTTGTAGAATAGGTGACCACCATGTGATATGATGCACATGATTTTCCCCAAATATTTCTCAATCATATGAGTGTGCCCAGAGCATGACACATGTAAAAAAAGTTCATTCGGATGACTGGCAGGTAATACTGGAGAGCTCTGCTGGGAATGCAGCTCCTACACATCTAGGGCAGCTGTCAGATTGTTTGACTTCATAAACTACGTACCCTCTCCTCTTCTCCTGATTGAGGACAATCAATAACATGACCTTAAGCTGACTGTCCCTGACTTGTGACACCACTGTGTTGATTTCCCTGCTGGAGAAAACTGTGTGTTCAGTTTTAAAGCCAATTCGGTTAGATAAACAATTACACATATCTGCAAAATGTGTTCACAAATACCTACCAGAAAACAGGCTGTTTAACAGCAATATGCTGTAATTCACAGGTACCACAATACAGGTCAAACGATATGATAAATCATTTATGTCCTTTTAAACTTAGCTTGACACTGTATATTAATAGATAAGAAGAACAGACATATATCATGCATAAATAAGCTGTTCTATTTGTAACGTGATAAAAGCTTTATGTTTGGGTCTTATCTTGCTATATATGGACACTGTAAAATGTAGAGATGATCATAATCAAGGCTACCAGTTATAATGGACAAATTGAGGGAAGCTACTTATGTATCAGTTAGTAATTAGGACTCCATTAGGGATCATTGGGAGAAAAATCAGCAACCTTTACAAAAATGTGTAGGAGTTTCATGTTTGTATGTGTCCACTGTGTGTTCTTTGAATTACAAGCACTTAATATAGAGCACAGTCATCTAATGCGTCTTAACTGTCATTCAGTAAAGAATAATACCATACCTAAACGGTAATAAAGAAATATAATGAATTTTTAAATGTTTGAAATTGGTCATGGGAATAGCAACCCTTCCATTTTGGCATTGCTGCAAATTATTGCCCTTTCAGAATAATTTATTCATCAATGGAACATGAAGTAATAAAAAGGTGGTAAAGACTTTACTAATGTGTCATAACAGGCACCTCCAGGTACCTAAACGCCCATTCATCTGTGCATTTGAGCACTCTGGGAGCAACGAAAATGAACATTTCAACCATCATTCATAGAAGAGAGTCTTACCCTGCCCTCTCTTGCCTACTGCACATTACAGTCTATAAGACTGTCCATCACAGTGATCGGCCAGAAATAAAGGCCAAATTCTTGATCATCAGGTAGGGTATACTGATGGAATTTAATCTACCTTTTTTTGGTTTTATACCCTAAGAGCTGTATCATAACACTCTTAGGTCTCTTTGCAGAATATGTTTTAATAGAAAAACATAACTTAAATGTGAACATATTTTACTTATACTTACCATGGTTGAATATTCATTTGGGCATTTAAAAAGAAAGAAAAAACATTTATGAGTCAAAGATTGAGCTATGTTCTTCTACTTAGGCACAGCAGTAACTGCAACCTATGTTCTTCATCTAGCTATACTCATACATCTACTGCTTAATTTGTTAATTCAATGCATACAGAATATGAATAAATTGGGTCTCATACAGGGTATACAGTATATAGAGTTTTTCATTATAGACTCTGCTGTTTGACAAGTAAAGACATGTAACCAGGTGGATCATTTCGGAAAGCTCATCACCAACAATTGACCAAACAAGTGTTCAGTTGTACAAACAAGTATACTGTACAGACAGGGTGGTCTTCAGGTGTTGGAAAAGTCCAGTACTAGATGTCTCAGATAATGGGACTGACTCCCACTGCGTCTTCCCACACTGATAATGACATTTGCTGCTCTCCTTCCTGGCCCTGTCCCTGTCACCTGTTGCCTGTGAATCACAACCTCACATTCGCTGTATCTCTTTTTTTTTATAATTGACAATATTTATTAAAGTTTTATATTTTTCTATACAAAAATAGAAAAGAATAATAATCACTGGAAAACATGCAAACTTACAATAGAAAACCGACAGAGAGTACACTCATAACAACTGACATGGATCTGGAGTAAAACCAATAAAATTGCTACTTAATTCTGTAACCAGATATTTCGCTCACTACTGGGGAACCAGGCAAATTAGTAGCATGGAATCAATACAATGGGTTTTTGAAATAGCTATGCCAGTGATTACGAACCCAAGAAAGTAAAGCAAGTGCTTGTTGGGTTTGTAGAGAAAAAAAGGAAGAAGAAAGGAAAAGAGGGGTATTAAAAACAGTAGACAGACAGGGATTGTCATTCCTGGATCCAGAGAGAGTCGACATTCTAGGCAGAAAAAGGGCCTGAGGGTCTAATGGAGGGTCTTCCCAGAGATGCCAGGGTTCCCAGATCGCACAGTGGCAATCAACCTTGTCAGCTTATTGTTCCGTCGAGGACTCCATGATCTCCACATCCTTAATCCTAGCATATACTGTAGATCAGTTGGTGTCGGTAGTGTTTTTCTCTTCCATTGGAGGGCTATCAAACATCTGGCCTAAGCCTAATAATTCAGGAGGGAGTAGTCGTAATAGATAGATTTTTGGATGGAAAGCAATATCAATCTCAAATAACCGATGAAGGAGGTTCTGGACCGAACGCCAGTAAGACTGCAAGGACAGTGTCATGTACTTGGTTGGTGAGTCTGGCGTGCAGAGGAAGACCTCTCGTACAGCTCTGGCTCCAGGGCCACTAATGTTGAGACAGCAGCTGCTGGAGCATGGTGGGGTAAGAGAGCCTAGGATCAGTCCAGTAGTCTGTGTGGGTAGTAGCCAGGAACCCACAGGAAGGAAGCCAGGATTGGCTGACAGCAGGCAGATGAGACAGCAGACAGGCTGGCAGGGCTTGGCTGATGACAGACTGTTGATGAACAACAGGAAGCAGGAGCCTGAAGATGCTAAGCTGGACTGAAGAAGTTGTAGCAGGCTGGAGGAGCTGGAAGCAGGGTCAGACGAGCCGGGTCGGTAACGGGCAGACAGATCAGGCATAAACAACAGGCAGTAGCGTATTCAGGTCACAGGCAAAGTTGGCAAAAGATGCAGGATCGACAGGAGTAGCAGGCAGAGACAGAATTTGGGGTGAAGCCAGGGACTGGAGCAGGTAGCAGACAGGAATAGTTGGGAGCAAGCCGGGTCAGGATCAGAAGTCAAACATAGGAATCAGGAACATACACAAACGCTATAGACTAAGCAGCAATTAGCCAGTACTGAAGTTCTGTTTAAATAGGTTATTTGGCTCCAGTTTTGGTGACAGGTGTGCGTGTACACGAACGCGCGCGCGTTCGCGTATTCACATATGCGCCTGTAACTGTTCTGCTCGTTCTTTGTTGGCGCATGCGCATATGTGTATGTCTGGAAACTGTAGCTGTACTATGCTGATGCCTTTCCCGACAGACGGGCATAGCCAGTAGATATGTATTAGAGTGCCTCAATCTTTATGGCATCTCCAGCAGGGGTCTGAGGCTATATAGCATGCAGGCGGGAGGGGGTCATGTACCAAAAGAATAATACTTTGTAGGTAATTTCCTTGTAGAGGGTACAAATAGAGCTTTTGGCTGCTCGGGACCATATAGCTTGCCATTGCTCAATGGAGATTTCTTCTCCGAGAGCTTGCTCCCATTTAAGCATATAACTATGTTTACCTTGAGAATCCATATTGTATGAGTTTAAAAGTTTATATATATATGAAGTTAAACTCTTCTGTGATGGACCCGAAGGAATTAAGTGTTCAAATTGTGACAATTTGGAGAACTGAAGATTGGGTGAAGAGGTTAGAACGTAGTGCCAAAATTGGAGGTAACCAAAAAGGTGCTATGGGGCAAATCATGTTTTTTCCTGAGATCCTCAAAAGAGAGCAACACTCTTGTCACTGGGCTCACTAAATGACCATAGTGGAAGAGGTGCCTCCGTAACCAGGGAGAAATCATGTGGTGGTGAGTGAGGCTGTCCGGCAATTTAGGATTGTAGAGGAAAGCTGTCAGTAAGGAGGCTTCAGATTGGAGGGAATGAGTGTGCCTTAACTGCCACCAAATGTTACGCAGCAGGGCCATAGTATGCAACAGAGAGGAGGAAGATACATCAGCATTCCACAGTAGGTTGTTTGGGTGGATTGGGGCTAACCATAGTTTATCTATTTAGGTCCAGCGATTGTAGGCTGGGAGAGTAGCCCATGAGGCTATGGTCCTCAGTTGAGCAGCATAGTAATAACATAGAAGGTTAGGGAAGGCCAGACCCCCCTCATTTCGAGAGGCAAAGAGTGTCGAGTGGGCTATTCTGTATTGTTTATGATTCCATATAAAATTTAGGAAATCCGCTTGGAGTTTCCGAATCTGCATCCGGGGGATGGGAAATGGTAATGTCAGGAAGCAGTACAAAATCTTAGGCAGGATTGTCATTTTGACATATGGCCTAATCATGAGATTTGATAGTGTCTCCATTTAGCCATGAGGGATCTAATAGACGCAAAGAGAGGTTTACAGCTTGTGTCATACAAGGACTCATAGCAAGATGTAAGATTTATCCCGAGATATTTGATGGCATGGGCTTTCCACATATAGGGGAAGGTTTCTGAGAGGTGACGGACCTCCGAGGAAGGCATGTTGAGCAAGGCTTCTGATTTAGAGGGATTACCTTATAGCCAGATAGGGCCCCTAATTCCTCTAGTAGTAGATGGGGTTAGGGAGAGTCAAGGTGTGAAATACATCATCTGCAAATAGTGAAATTTTAAACTCACGTCCTCTGACCGAGACCCCACAAATGTTGGGATTACGTCAAATCCGGGCTGCCAGGGGCTCAATACAGTAGCGGAGAAAGCGGATAGCCTTGCCTCATCCCATTCAAAATAGTGAAAGGAGGGGAGGCCGCAAAGGGAGTTTTTATAGAGGCAGAGGGGGCTGCATACAAGTGTTCGATTGCCCTGAGAAACGGTCCCTGGAAGTCCAGATGCTTAAGGGTTGTAAACATGAAAGGCCAGCTAAGCCTTTTGAAGGCTTTATCAGCATCTAAACAGAGTAAAAGCGCTTCTGTGTTTTGCCTATTAGTTATGTCTATTAATTTGATGACTCTTCTGGTGTTATTGCCTGCCTCTCGCCAAGCCCACCTGGTATTTATGAATTAGAGAGAGGAGGACCTCATTTGAATAGAGGGAGAATATTTTCGTGAACATTTTTAGATCTGCAATGGGCCTATAGTTCCCACATAGTGTCTGGCTTAGGTATCAAAGTCAGGTGGGAGGTCCGCATATCCCTCTGGATCTCACTCTTGTGCATAAACCTGTTAAACAAGTGGGTCATGTACGAGAGTAAGGTGGGCAAGAATGTCTTATAATACTCATATGGGAGGCCATCAGGTCCTGGGGCCTTAAGGGTTGGTAAAAGTTTCAAGGTCTCCGACACCTCTTCTTCAGGAAATTAGGGGCTGTAAGGCAATTGTTGGCAATGTAGCCACTCCACTGCGCCTGAGTATGCACGAACGCGGTTGTGGAAGGTTTCCTTAGCAGGTAAACGCGGGATGGTCGGGTTATTGTAGAGGTCAGAAAAATAGTTGCGAAAAAGTTGGGCGATATGGTCAGGTTGAGAGTGTAAAACCCCATTTGTGTCTCGGAGGGCTTTAGGGATGGATCCATGGGTTTGCTCTTAAAGTTTACATGCTAGCAAGGTGTGAGCCTTGTTGCCTTTATCATAGTATAGCTGGAGCAGTCTTTGAAGGGCTTTTTCAACCCTGCCTATGTCAAAGTTTTTCAGGATAACGCAGAGGCGGGCTATTTCCCTTAAGAGGCAAATCGAAGGTGTAGCAGTGAGTTGGGATTCCAAATTGCAAAGCCTCTCTTCAGTGTATTGCTTCAGCAGCTTGGAGTTTTCTTTCCAAGCTGTAGAAATAGCTATGCACTGACCACGCATTACAGATTTATGGGGTTCCCAGAGGGTCTCTGTGGAAACCTCCGGAGTACAATTCTCAGCAAAGTACAGTTTTAGGGCTTTAAGTTGCCAATGACAACATATGACTCTAGAAGCCTCCAGAGTCAGCTTCAGCAGAATTGGGGCATGATCCAATCAGGACATAAGGAGAACATCCACTGTCTCAATTGCACGTAAGGAAAGTGTGTTTACGAATCGCGCATGTGTGTGACATGGGTGAGAGTATTGAGAGTCTGATGAGCGACTCTCCATGCATCAAATAGAGCAAATTTGTGCGGAATCGTTGAGATTGTCGGGATAGACGTGGGGGGTAACTTTATTAGTGAGGGAGGTTAGGGAGGTTCGGCCCATCGTCGGGGAGAATGGTAATTTGATATCCCCCCCCCTACCACTTATAAGGAATGTGTAGATCTAAATAACCGGTTGTACACTTGAGTGAAGAAGGTTGTCTGATTCACATTCGGGGCATAAACATTACAAAAAGTAATATCTGATTGCTGCCATTTGCCTCTAAGCATGTGGAACTGTCCTTGAGGGTCAGAATAAAAGGATGTGGGAGTAAATGGAGAGCCTTACATTAATATCAGATATATTGGAACAAGCAAACTATAAACTGTGACTGGGAGTGCCCCAGTCCGGGTCGGGGGATCAGAGCATAAAGTGCTCATTCCCCACGGTCTGGGCCATTGCAACCTCTCCATCAAACAGGGAACCTATGGATATATAACCAAGCAGATCTAGCGAAAGTCCACTATTTGTGATCTGCAGAAAAAAAAAATTAATTTAAGGACAAAAGTAGGGGTTCCGTCTGCAATTAAGGAAGATGAAGATGTAAGTTCCCAGCTGACTGCATATTAGCAGCAACATGTAGGTGGAGGGATCATCACCAAGGGAGTTTGGGGTTCCTGCGGGGCGAGTCAGATGGGCGTATCTGCTTTTGCGGGAAGATTTTTTTGCCAGATCGTTGGTGGAGAAGGAGGTAAAATAATGTCCCAACCTGGGAGCTCTGGGGTGGGGATCTCCAAAATCTCGCAGAACATGCGTAGGTCCTCAGGGACCTGAGGGACCATCGTCTTCCCATTGTGAGTAGCTGAAAGGCTAAAAGAGAAGTCCCACCGGTAGGTGATGTAGTTTTCTTGTAAAGTGTGAAGAAGCGGCTGAAGTAGCCTGCGCTTCTGGAGAGTAATCCGTGATAAGGCAGGAAATATTTGCACTGGAGTATCTTCATATAGGATTGGTTTTGTCACTCGAGCTTTGCGCATGATGTCCTCTTTCAGGGTGTACGAATGTACTCTGCAGGTGACATTTCTGGGATTTGATGGTGAGCCTTTAGATTTTAATGCCCTGTGGGCCCTGTCCAGCTCAGTGTGGGTGGGAGTGGGTACACCCAGGAGGGTATTGAATATGGTTTGAAGGACAGATCTCAAGTCCTTGGGTCTTTTTGTCTCCAGAAGACCGTGGACTCTGATGTTATTGCGGCGATTGCAATTGTCCAGGTCTTCTAACTTTCGCTGCATGTCACGAAGAATAAAACGATCATCCACCTGTTTGGATTGGACTCGATGGATCGTAAGTTTTGCAGCTTGCAGATCTTCCTGTATGTCTTCCACCTGAGTTGCTAGATGGTGGAAGTCTGCCTGTAAGGTTTTGATCTCATTCCTACACGCCTTCTTAACTTCTGTTATCAGCATTTTAAAGTCATCTTTAGTGGGTAAAGAATGGAGTTGCTACTGCCAGGAAACCAGCTCATCCGCAGTGAGGATAAAAGGGATCTTAGGGAGGACACGGGGGAGGCCTAATGCCCGTGATGGTGAATCCCAGGGTTCATACCATTCCCTTTGGTCATCCAGCTGTGGGGGTGTCATGAGGTGTGGAGGGGATGCCCTAAGGTCTGCAACAGGCTGAAGATGGACCACAAGAGTAGCAGCAGTGGGTCAAGTGGCGCTGGGTTCCCAGGGTGCTCTCTGTGGTTGAGGAGAGCTAGGGGCCAATGCCTGCATCTGGGTAGTGGAAGAAGTAGGCCGCAGCCGCGGCAGGGATTAAGAGCGACCCACGTGGGGGGGGGGGGGTGCCTGCTCCAAGTGAGGAGATAGATGCGGCTGGAGCAGCATTAGTGCTGCTGGAGCTAGAGTGGAGAGTCCAAGCTTACTGCGGGTTCGAGACACCGACAGGGAAGCTATCATCGGATGCCGCCATGGTTCCTGCTTCGATCCTGAGGCCTCAAGATTAGCTGAAGAGGTCGGAGAGGAGCGTTGTGGCACCATATTGCTTTCCTTCTGCAGCGAGGGCCAAACCCAGCTGCTCAAAGTAGCTGTGGATCAGAGGACCCGAGGGGAGAGGATGCACCGAAGCACCCCCTTGCTTCTGCGATCAGGTGTGGTGGGGTTTGCCCATTTGGAAGCTAGGATGTACCCTGTAGAAGCAGTTGTTAAGCAGGTCTGTGGAGAGCAGGAAGATCGCACGTCCATCTTGCTCAGCGTCCATCTACGCCCCCTCTGCTGTATCTCATTTACATACACTTTGCTTAAAGATAAACATCAGCATTCTTTCACTTTAAAATAGTTTGTTTGGACCAAGCTGGTCCAAATAAACTATTACCTTCACTAACAGATTCGCCTGCTGGGAGTGCCATATAAACTGTATGTAGCATCAGCTACAATAAGTATACTGCGCTATGTTCCGGCAGCGGGAGGGTGGCTTGCTCCCTTCCCTCCCACAACAAAATTGTGCAGGGCTGTGTATTGCTTAGCCACTCATAGGATGCTTTGTATTTTTTTGAATGAGTATAAGGCTTTGTCTGATTGACTGAGGTGGAGATTGTGATGTCACCCACCTACCTCTCCACCTCAGTCAAGCATAGGAGGCTTTGTCCTCATTCAGATAATACAAAGCTTCCTGTGTATGGCTGAGCAGTGCTCAGCCCGACTCGATTTTGTTTCTGGACCAGGATGGCACAAGTGTTAACGGCATTTTTCTGGCAGTAGATCACTTTAGAACTACCTGCACCTAATTCAGGCAATCAATTGTGCTAGTTTTGGTAAAATTACCAACACAAGCAACAAATTCACATCACGCATCCCAGGAGACAGTGTGTTGCTGAAGGGCTCACACGTGAGACCGCGCTCTGCCAGGCATCATGTCTGTGCATGCACAAGGCCATTCTGCACATATGCACACATAACTCTACCCCTTCTGCCAGGTAACCTGACAAAACTAGCAGCGGACCGACAATTCATTAATAGCCGCGAGTAGTTTTAGATGACTTTTTTTCCTTTGAAATGTCATTTTGCTGTCAGACTGTTCTAAACACGGGAAACATGCGCCCCTTTACAGGCATACCGGGTGACCCCGCCCCCTCTGATGTCATGGGGAAACTCATAGGGAAGTTCCCGTCAAGGCCTCTGTTATTTAAGAACTGTCAGAAGACGAGAAGCGTCACACAGTGGGAACCACCTATCATGGATGCGGAGCGGCCTGAGAATGAAGAAGGGAAGAAGACGCCGCGGAGGAAGATGCCAGACGAGAACACCGGAGCAAGAAGCAGAGAATCAGAGGAAGAACCAGAGGAAGAAGAAGATGGAGGAAGAAACCGAAGGAAGATAGAAGAAGGAAGATAGAAGAAAGAAGATGGAAAGAAGAAGACTTTAAATAAAGGAATTGTCAAAAACTGTCTCTTGTCATTTTTAACATTTTTTACACTTTTTTTGTGAAATGGTAGGGGTACTTTTGTAGCCCCTTACCATTTCACACGGGGGGATCTGGGGGTCCCCTTGTTAAAGGGGGCTTCCAGATTCCGATAGGCCCCCCGCCTGCAGACCCCCACAACCACCGGGCAAGGGTTGTGGGGATGAGGCCCTTGTCACCATCAACATAGGGACCCCAAAGCACCCTCCCAATGTTGAGGGCATGTGTCCTGGTACGGTTCAGGAGGGGGGCGCTCTCGTCCTCCCCTCTTTTCCTGCAGCCTGCCAGGTTGCGTGCTCGGATAAGGGTCTGGTATGCATTTTTGGGGGGACTCCACACCATTTTTTTATTTTGGCGTGGGGTTCCCCTTAAAATCCATACCAGACCTGAAGGGTCTGGTATGGATTTTGAGGGGGACCCCCACGCCATTTTTAAAAAAAAATGTTGGTGCGGGGTTCCCCTTAATATCAATACCAGACCTGAAGGGCCCGGTATGGAATTTAGGGGGACCCCCACGCCATTTTTTTTTTAAATTTTGGTTCAGGGTTCCCCTGTGGGGAAATCCCATGCCGTTTTTATCAATGAACTTTTATGTGTATTGTCGGACCGACAATTCATTATAGCCGCCAGTAGTTTTAAATTACTTTTTTTCCTTTGAAATGTAATTTTGCTGTCAGACTGTTCTAAACACGGGCAACATGCGCCCCTTTACAAACATACTATAGACACCCCCCAGGTATGAAATTTAAAGGGATATTACACTTTTATTGTTTCACTTTAAGTATTATTAAAATCACTGCTCCTGAAAAAACGGCCTTTTTTAAAACTTTTTTTTGCATTGATCCATGTCCCCTGGGGCAGGACCCACGTCTCCAAACACTTTTTATGACAATACCATGCAAATAAGCCTTTAAAATTAGCACTTTTGATTTCTCCCATAGACTTTTAAAGGGTGTTCCGCGGCTTTCGAATTTGCCGCAAACACCCCAAATTGTTCGCTGTTCAGCGAACTGGCCAACAGCCGATGTTCGAGTCGAACATGAGTTCGACTCAAACTCGAAGCTCATCCCTACACAGAACATCATAGTTCACATTGCATTACAATCTAGGGGGAGCCCCTTAGTACAGAACATATATACAGTGGGGACGGAAAGTATTCAGATCCCCTTAAATTTTTCACTCTTTGTTATATTGCAGCCATTTGCTAAAATCATTTAAGTTCATATTTTTTCCTCATTAATGTACACACAGCACCCCATATTGACAGAAAAACACAGAATTGTTGACATTTTTGCAGATTTATTAAAAAAGAAAAACTGAAATATCACATGGTCCTAAGTATTCAGACCCTTTGTTCAGTATTTAGTAGAAGCACCCTTTTGATCTAATACAGCCATGAGTCTTTTTGGGAAATATACAAGTTTTTCACACCTGGATTTGGGGATCCTCTGCCATTCCTCCTTGCAGATCCTCTCCAGTTCTGTCAGGTTCGATGGTAAACATTGGTGGACAACCATTTTTAGGTCTCTCCAGAGATGCTCAATTGGGTTTAAGTCAGGGCTCTGGCTGGGCCATTCAAGAACAGTCACAGAGTTGTTGTGAAGCCATTCCTTCGTTATTTCAGCTGTGTGCTTAGGGTCATTGTCTTGTTGGAAGGTAAACCTTCGGCCCAGTCTGAGGTCCTGAGCACTCTGGAGAAGGTTTTCGTCCAGGATATCCCTGTACTTGGCCGCATTCATCTTTCCCTCAATTGCAACCAGTCGTCCTGTCCCTGCAGCTGAAAAACACCCCCACAGTATGATGCCGCCACCACCATGCTTCATTGTTGGGACTGTATTGGACAGGTGATGTGCAGTGCCTGGTTTTCTCCACACATACCGCTTATAATTAAGGCCAAAAAGTTCTATCTTGATCTCATTAGACCAAAGAATCTTATTTCTCACCCTCTTGGAGTCCTTCAGGTGTTTTTTAGCAAACTCCATGCGGCTTTCATGTGTCTTGCACTGAGGAGAGGCTTCCGTCGGGCCACTCTGCCATAAAGCCCCGACTGGTGGAGGGCTGCAGTGATGGTTGACTTTCTACAACTTTATCCCATCTCCTGACTGCATCTCTGGAGCTCAGCCACAGTGATCTTTGGGTTCTTCTTTACCTCTCTCACCAAGGCTCTTCTGCCCCGATAGCTCAGTTTGGCTGGACGTCCAGCTCTAGGAAGGGTTCTGGTCGTCCCAAACGTCTTCCATTTAAGGATTATGGAGGCCACTGTGCTCTTAGGAACCTTAAGTGCAGCAGAAATTTTTTTGTAACCTTGGCCAGATCTGTGCCTTGCCACAATTCTGTCTCTCAGCTCTTCAGGCAGTTCCTTTGACCTCATGATTCTCATTTGCTCTGACATGCACTGTGAGCTGTAAGGTCTTATATAGACAGGTGTGTGGCTTTCCTAACCAAGTCCAATCTGTATAATCAAACACAACTGGACTCAAATGAAGGTGTAGAACCATCTCAAGGATGATCAGAAGAAATGGACAGCACCTGAGTTAAATATATGAGTGTCACAGCAAAGGGTCTGAATACTTAGGACCATGTGATATTTCAGTTTTTCTTTTTTAATAAATCTGCAAAAATGTCAACAATTCTGTGTTTTTCTGTCAATATGGGGTGCTGTGTGTACAGGAAAAAAATGAACTTAAATGATTTTAGCAAATGGCTGCAATATAACAAAGAGTAAAAAATTTAAGGGGGTCTGAATACTTTCTGTCCCCACTGTATATACAGTGTATTGTATTATTTCATGCTCATAGCATTTCTTGCAGAATTGGTGTGTATGCTTTGGGGTTGGAGGGAAGATGCTTAATATATAAGTTTGGTATATTGGACGCCTATCCCATTGCTTGCCTGTTTGCATACTCACTTTATGGTAACTATTTGAGCTACAATCTTAAAGCTTATATGTTATGTTGTCAATTGTCATTTACTGCTTATACTGAATTGCACTGTATTTTATGTTCAGCATATATTACAGTAAATGTACTTATGTGATTCAGTAGCTCATTGTGTGATTCTCACTGACAACATCACTTTACAATATGGAACCCAAGGTATCAGAGGTAAGAGAGAATCCGCAGAGTCGGGGTAGCCAGTGGGGTATTGAGTTAATCAGCAGCCCCTACGGGGGTACCGCTACACCCATATTTGAGAAATGACATTTCACTGGATGGGCAGAGCAGGCTGGGGAACTATGAAACTAGTTCCCCATCAGGTCTGCTTTACTCTTGATTGACAGTGCACAGCAGTGGGTGGTTTCGAAAGCTGCTATTGGACTGAATAGTAGCTATGGATTCGACAAATTCTGCACACTGTCACCAACAGTAAAGCAGGCCCAACGGGGAAAACTAGTGACTCAGTTTTCCATCAGGCTCAATCCATTTCTACAAAAAAAAAAAATCCTTGCCCAGGTTTCTGTCTGTGTGCCGTACACAGTAATGGGGGGGGGGGGGTTACGCACTGAGCATCCAGTACCAGGAAGAGTAATCAGCAAGTATTGACAATTTGTATGCTGCTGCCCAATGGAATTCTATGGGGTGTCTATGACACTGATAGGGTAAATGGAGTAGCCATTTTATTTATCAAACATGTATTTATGATCAAACATTTCCCCACTGTGTTCTCCCTGTGTTTACCCTGGGTTTCTTAGTGAGTCAAGTGTGCAATAGGACAACTGCTGAAGTGTGATTATTACTTATTGGCAGATTCTCTTTCCTCTTTATTCAAAAGATGTATGCTGAGCTTCCACTGATTGGTAAATGTTTTATTGCTACTGACAGGTAGGGTAATTGTGGTAGTACAGACGTGTATTATCAGTGCTTAAAGCAGGGGTGTCCAACCAGTGGCCCGGGGGCCACATGTGGCCCACGGAGCCCTCTGATGTGGCCCACGACCCCCTGTTCTGGGATAGCGGGTTGGCAAATCCATATCCTGTCATCCCAGAGCATCAGTGTTGTGAATGAAGCCGGCGGTAGAGGAAGCAAGCATCTGCGGAGCAGAGCTGCATAAGCCGATGCTTCCTGTATAGCGCCGGCTCCTGTCAGAGGTGGAGTGATACTAAATGCACCTTCCGCTTGGGACAGCAACATTCGGCGATACCTGAATGGAAGACAGTTATTAAAGGTAAGTTCATTACTGAAATCACAGTGTATATATGGGCATATCTGTTCTGCAGTGGTTACTGGGCTGCTTTCAAACTGATCCGCAGGTGCAGCGCAGTGTGCCTGCGGGTTACCTGTACTGAACCATAGACTTCTGTTACTACCTGCGTGTTTGGTATGCTTTCAGAAAGTGCACCACACCTTCAGGATATAATAGAATTCCATGGCAACGTGCAGCTAGCCCACAGGAGAGCTACAGATACATTGTGCTGGGTAAACCACAGTACATTAGTGTGAAAGCAGCCTTATTCCTCTTTCACACGATCAGTCTGACCCTCCATTCACCTATATGAAGCGGCAAATGTAAATGGACTTGTGTCCCTTTACACCCGCCTACCTCCAATCCGATCCGCTAAGAAAACAGAAGGGGATTCATCCCTTCTGTCTGGGTGGATTGGAGGGCCCATAGAGTAGAGCGGGCTGTGTCCATTTCCGCTCAGCATATGTGGAGTGGACACGGACCTGTTATCTGCCCGCTCCACTCATTGTGGCCCGCGACCGGTTACCAAGTCGTTTAAGTGGCCCTCACTCAGCAAAAGGTTGGGTACCCCTGGCTTAAAGCCCATCTCTAGTTCAATCTTTTGTTCTTGAATTTATTTTTTATGTTTAGTTTATGTTTTTTGACCGTGCCATAAAGGTGCAGTCTTTTTGTGAAATATAGTTCCTCATGTTAAAAAATGTGAGAACTATCATTGTTTTAGATGTTGTTCAACCAAACCCTGAAAATAACAGCTGGATGGAGCTCTTATACCCTGTACACACGACCAGTTTTGCTGTCAGAATAAACTGAAGGTTTTTCCGACGGAATTCAGACAGAATTCCGATCAAGCTGTCTTGCATACACACGGTCACACCAAATTCCGACCGTCAAGAACGCGGTGACGTACAACACGTACGATGGGACAACACATACAACGTCTCGTACTTGCTTCAGAGCATGCGTCATTTTTGGTACGTCGGAACAGCAACAGGAATTTGTTCCGTCGGAAAAATATAGAACGTGTTCTCTATCTAAGTCCGTCTGAATTTTTAATGTAAAAAGTCCGATGGGGCATACACACGGTCGGAATATACAATGAAAAGCTCCCATTGGACTTTTTCTGTCGGAAATTCCGCTCGTGTATACGCAGCATTACTTGTAGTCCCACTGCTTACAAAGGAAGGTTGCAGACTCTTCAGTGTTACTACTTGGAAGGTTCCAATCACGTATGGAATTTCAAAAACTAATACATTTATTTAAAAAGAAAAAATAGTTAAATTTCAACATACAATAATTTACTTTTTACCTTTTTAGCTGAGAACAGTCACAGCTGCAGTAGACATTGTAGGTGTGCAATCATTTGTCAATAAGATAAACAGTGTGAAAGTGATACACTTAGTAGCGTTTCCTTCATGATCACTGCATGCTCAACAGCAGTTATATGCGGACTAATATTTAAAATGTTCCACTCTTGTGATGAATTGTATATTTGTGAAAGCTAGGCTTGCTTGGAAACCTGAAATAATGTTTGCTTCGACTATGCCAGTATTGCTAGAGCATACTACAGCATCTGAAACCAAGTACCCAATATGCTTTTTCCATTCATTTTCTTAGCTGTACTGACTACATGAAATGTAGAACTGAATGGTTCTGAACTGAATGACTGAGACTCCAAGGGCACTGGATGTAGAAACAAAGCATCGATCTTCTATGTTTTACCTGTGTCTGAGACTCTCTCCTAGTGAGATGCCATGAAAAGTGATGCAGCTAATCACTGGTCACAGCCCAAACATTATATATAATGTTTAGATCGGTGTTAAAGTATATGTTAAGGAAAAATTTAAAAAATACATGCAGATTTGCTCATGGTTTATCCCTTTGAATGCCCTGTAAGTACAGAAAAATGCAACATAGCTGTTTGTCTGCCAAAAATGCACTAATTTACTATTGTGACCTGAAAACAAACAGGATTTTTGTGGTTGTCAGCCCTGCCCATTGTTAAAAATCTTCCCTTACTGTGTCTCCTTCACGTCCACCAGATACTGTCCTGAGCAACTGTCTTCCAGTGCTGTGACTGTCAACAGCGGCTGCTACTTAAAAGAGCCGTACCAGTGTCACCCATTGACGGGGCCTTGGTGCAGGTACCCAATTGGAAAGGAACACAGACAGACACACAACAGTTCTTCCTAACCAGAACTTTATAGGCACGTTTTTTCAATGAAGTAGAGTTACATACACTTCAAGGCACTTACTGTATATAGGAAACACAGTTTATCACAGTCCACTGTATATGTTTTTTTGGATGTTACCAGAGGACGGCTTCTGCTGTAGGGTTGGTAGAACACGACAACTCCCACTGTACTCGCCAAGGAAGGGGTATTGGAAGGCTCTGCACACCAGACGGTATCTCTCACTTCTGTCCCTATTCACCTGGAGCCTCTCCCTATGCTAAACACTGTTCCTATCCAGTGGGTTCCTCTCCCTAACCTCCCACTCGCTTGAAGCACACCCAAATGACGTGATTCACTATTTGGAGGCTCCCATGTTAAGATGGTCGGCTCAACCCCTATGGGAATTCGGTATCCTATCAGATGCCTACCTTCCCAGAGAGGGCTAATGGAGTCTCTAAGAGGCCAATTTCCCTTTTACACTCCACTTACCCTATAACAAGCGTACCTGCACCTGTCTAAACACCTGCCTCCTACTGCCCTCACCAACATTCACAGAGTGCCTAATATTACTGACCCATAATGCATCACACTATGTGAATGGACAAGGAGCAGTTGAATTACATAATCTCCTCTGCCCATTTACAGAAATCAATGCATTACAGGAGAGCAGGAGAGTAGTAATGCAAATGTGACACCCTCCTAGTGTAGGATGCTAAGTAAATCTTGATGTTGGCTCCTTCTGTAACAAAGGGAGCAATAGTTGTTTGTCCTGGCCTGTCCAGGGTTTCAGTGGCTGGAAGGTTGATTGCTTCCCCATGCCTCTTCAAAAAAGCTTTCAGAGCTTATGGTGTGAGATATAAATAACCAACCTGCATATTTGTCATGCTCCAGCCAGTCCCTGGAGATGAGTGCCTAGAAGGTGGCTGGAATGGTAATAAATAGTCTGAAGCACTGGAGAGTTGGGTTCCTTCATACCAGGAGGTTTCCTTAGGCAGCCCATGGACTGTGTAGCTCTTCTAGAGGCATCAATGGGGTCAGGGTTGAGGGTCTGGATGGAGTGTGCTGGAAGCTGCTTGTAGTACTTCACCACAAGGGATCTGATCTGGAGAAGGACTATCTCACTCACTGGACCACGTCTGGAGGAAGCTGGAAGGCAGCAGCCATCCGGGGGACTTGTGGGTAAAGACCCTAAACTGATTCCCGTGACTGTACAATGTTCCGGAGATGGCACTGGGTACGAGCAAATGTGCATTGACGCAAGGTAACCAGATGCCCAAGAGCCTCATGGACTTCAGCTGTGGGGCCTTAGATTGCTTAGAGAATTGCCTCACGGTCCCGAGCTGCGAGGAATTAGACTGTCCAACCCTTATCCCAGTGTCACACTGACAGCGGCATTGAAACCATGCGAGTTCAGCTGAATTTGCACAATTTCATTCCCGCATGTCAGTCTGACTTCGGGGGCGATTTCAGAGACATCTGTGTGGGTTTATGCACAGATGTCTATACAAATCGCACCCCTAAGTCGCCAAAAGTAGTACAGAATTACTTTTGGGAATCAATGCGGTGTCGCACCAGTTTGGACGGTGCCATTGCCGGCAATAGCTGCCGATTTGGCATGCACTTTGACATGTCAAAGCGCATACCAAATCACATCAATGTGAACCTAGGCTAACAAATGCATAAGGAAAAGATCGTCCTCTAACTACTACAGTATCTAGCAAAAGTGAGTACACCCCTCACATTTTGTAAATATTTTAATAAATCTTTTCATGTGACAACATTGAAGAAATTACACTTTGCTACAATGTAAAGTAGTGATTGTACAGCCTGTGTAACAGTGTAAATTTGCTGTTCCCTCAAAATAACTCCACACACAGCCATTAATTTCTAAACCGCTGGCAATTAAAGTGAGTACACCCCTAAGTGAAAATGTCCAAATCGGGCACAATTAGCCATTTTCCCTCCCTGGTGTCATGTGAATCGTTAGTGTTACAAGGTCTCAGGTGTGAATGGGGAGCAGGTGTGTTAAATTTGGTGTTATCGATCTCACTCTCTCGTACTGGTCACTGGAAGTTCAACATGGCACCTCATGGCAAAGAACTCTCTGAGGATCTGAAAAAAAAGAATTGTTGCTCTACATAAAGATAACCTAAGCTATCAGAAGATTGCCAAGACCCTGAAACTGAGCTGCAGCACAGTGGCCAAGACCATACAGCAGTTTAACAGGACAGGTTCCACTCAGAACAGGCCTTGCCATGGTTGATCAAAGAAGTTGAGTGCACGTGCTCAGCATATCCAAAAGTTTGGGAAATAGACATATGAGTGCTGCCAGCATTGTTGCAGAGGTTGAAGGGTGGGGGGGAGTCAACCTGTCAGTGCTTAGACCATACGGCACACACTGCATCAAATTGGTCTGCATGGCTGTTGTTCCAGAAGGAAGCCTCTTCTAAAGATGATGCACAAGAAAGCCCAAAAACAGTTTGCTGAAGACAAGCAGACTAAGGACATGGATTACTGGAACCCTGTCCTGTGGTGTGATGAGATAAAGATAAACTTATTTGGTTCAGATGGTGTCAAGTGTGTGTGGCGGCAACCAGGTGAGGAGTACAAAGACAAGTGTGTCTTACCTACAGTCAAGCATAGTGGTGGGAGTGTCATGGTCTGGGGCTGCATGAGTGCTGCTAGCACTGTGGAGCTACAGTTGATTGAGGGAACCATGAATGCCAACATGTACTGTGACATACTGAAGCAGAGCATGATCCCCTTCCTTTGGGCCGCAGGACAGTATTCCAACATGATAACGACCCCAAACACTCCTCCAAGATGACCACTGCCTTGCTAAAGAAGCTGAGGGTAAAGGTGATGGACTTGCCAAGCATGTCTCCAGACCTAAACCCTATTGAGCATCGGTGGGGCATACTCAAACGTAAGGTGGAGGAGCGCAAAATCTCTAACATCCACCAGCTCCGTGATGTCGTCATGGGGGAGTGGAAAGGAAATGGTAACCTGTGACGCTCTGGTGAACTCCATGCCCAAGTAGGGTTGCTACCTTTTCATCAAGTTAAACCTGAACACTTTAACCACTTGAGCCCCGGAAGAATTTACCCCCTTCCTGACCAGGCCATTTTTTGATACAGCACTGCGTCGCTTTAACTGACAATTGCGCGGTCATGTGACGTTTTACCCAAACAAAATTGATATCCTATTTTCCCACAAATAGAGCTTTCTTTTGGGGGTATTTGATCACCTCTGCGGTTTTTATTTTTTGCGCTATAAACAAAAGCACCCTTACATCAGATATGGCATCAGAGTCCCCCCCCTTACATCAGATATGACATCAGAGCCCCCCTTACATTAGATATGACACCAGAGCCCCCCTTACATCAAATGTGACACCAGAGCCCCCCCTTACATCAGATATGTACTCACTGATCACTAACTGCAAAGAAGTTCCTCATTTCTCTTTCCAGGCTCCACATACTCCGTGTTCGTTCCTCGGCAGTGCTGCTGAGACTTTTCAGTCAGTGCCGCTCTCTATTGCCACCTGCAGGCTGGAGGGAGGAGAACACCTAATCCTCTCTCCAGCTATAAGCCAGGATCCTATCTGAATGTGTCCAGTTTTCAGGGGTGTTCAAAACCGGGCACATGATTCAAATCCCGGACTGTATGGGTAAATCCCGTACAGGTGGCAATCCTATGCCCAAGAGGGTTAAAGCAGTGCTGAAAAACTGACACTTTGGGCCCAATTTGGACATTTTCCCCTAGGGGTATACTAACTTTTGTTGCCGGCGGTTTAGAAATTAAAGGCTATGTGTTGAGTTATTTTGAGGGGACAGCAAATTTACACTGTTATACAAGCTGTACACTCACCACTTTACATTGTAGCAAAGTGTCATTTTTTCAGTGTTGCCACATGAAAAGATGTAATAAAATATTTACAAAAATGTAATGGGGTGTATTCACTTTTGTGAGATACTGTAGGTGCTAATCATTTTGGAGTATCCCATGCCCTAAAGCCTCTCCTATTAAAGTTTTTTCAAGCAATAAATCTTAAAAAAGACATCCCCAAGGCCAGTGGTCTCCAAGCTGTGGCCTTCACAATACTGGAAGATAGCCACTCAGGCCAATATCCAGTGGTTGTAAAGGAGACGCTTCGGGGATGGTTTTCAGCAAAAGTAGCTGCCTGCAGGTAATACACACATGTTTATGGCTGGATCCCAAAGAAATTAAAATACAATAAACTTCAGTTTTAACAAATCAAAAGGGATCATGCCCATGTTTAAACCCCATAGAGACTAGGCCTAACACACAAAGCTATATATATAATACATACAATTGTATAATAAAATGTATGTTTTATATTACTGCTTTCTGAAGGCAAGTTTGAAACATGTGTTTTCACCATACAATAACTTTGTATACAAATATGTGGGGCATTCAAAATTATTTTACATTCAATATGGTTCTACTGTGTTGTTAAAGAAAGCCACTAAAATTAGAATAATTAGATTAGATTAGATTAATACAGTAGTAAGGAAGACTCCATAACGAGAACACCTAGGGTTTGTAGGCTAATCAGGGCTTAACCTAACACACTATGTCCTGTATCAAATATAGGAACAGACATTTGCTGTGTTCACTATCTCCAATATCTGAAATGTAATCAGAAAGTTCACTATACCGGCACCCCTGTGTTCAGTCAGCTGGGGCCACTGCCAGTAGAGCTTATTATCCAAAGAAAACACCCAGATGATGCAAAAATAATATATTCTCCTAGTTTTATGCTTCATCAATCAGGATTAATCAGGTATACAGACATCAAATCATCCTGACCTTAAATAAAATGGGTATGATTGGTTACATTGCATTATTATACAAATTAGGCATTACAAAGCTGGAAACAGATCAAGTAACCCTGGGTGCCAGGATTTGCCAGTTCTAGAATGTGATATAGTGTTTTATCAAAAGCAACTGAATAACGAGACAATTCTTACTTATAAAAGGCATAAATAGTGCTAGGCAGAGTGACATACTGGCCTTGTCCTTTATGAATTTGCCTTTTTAATGTTTGTTTTTTTTAAGGCTAATATATACTATAAATCAGCCAAACACACAACATGTGTGAGAAAACTCTTTCATATATTTTGCCTGTTTACAGTACTTAGTGATAAGTGGCACCCTGGCATTGCCCTTTAATACTCTTCCTTCATAAGGTTCTCCTGGCAATTAGTCCTAGCTCATGGTACAATCTGGGGCTCTCTTTAAGCATATTCCCTCTTTCCTTTGAGTTTGTCACCGACATTTGAAAGCCTCAAATAGTTGAAGAAAGCTATTCATCAAGCCTTTATGACTGCCTTACATACCACAGAACTCTGAAAACTATAGGTGACTGAGCAGTGGAACTTCCTGATCAAAAATGACCTTAAGACCCAACTCTGGGAAGTTTGAGAGTGTTCCCCTGCAGTGGGACTGTGCCCACACTGCAATGGGTTAAAGCAATATTTAAAGTGCTTCTAAAGGCTGGACATTTTCTTCCTTAATGCATTCCCTGCATTAAAGTGATTCTAAAGTCTGAAGGTTTTTTACCTTCTTGCATTCTATGCATGAAGTTAAAAAACCTTCTGTGTGCAGCAGCCCTCCAAATACTCACCATTGTGATCCACCATCATGATCCAGTGATGTGCACAAGTGTCTCGGCTCTCAGGGGTCTCTCCCTCCTCATTGGCTGAGACAGCAGAGGAAACCATTGGCTCCGGCTGCTGTCAATCACAGCCAGTAAGCCAATGAGGAAAGAGAGGGGCGGGGCCGAGTCGTGGCTCTATGCCTGAATGGACACGCACAGCAGCGGCTCGGGACTGCACCTGCTATGGTGCCCCCATTGCAAGCTGTTTGTTGTGGGGGCACTCGACAGGAGGGAGGAGCCAGGAGCACCTATGAGCGACCCCAGAAGAGGAGGATCAGGGTTGCTCTGTGCAAAACCACTGTACAGAGCAGGTAAGTATGGCATGTTTGTTTTTTGTTTTTTGTCCTTTTTTAAGAAGTTTGTACCTTGAAAATCTTTTTAAGATAAAAAAAGTTCCAGTGTTCATATCGCCCCCTCATCCCACTGTATACTTACCCAAGCTTGAATTCAATCCAGAGCTGTGCTTGTTTGCACCAGCTCTCTTCTTTCTCTGTTAACAGAGGCAGCAGCGGGGGACCCGAGAAGAGTATGGTTGGGTCCGCTTTATGCAATACCATTGCACAGAAAAGGTAAATATGACATGTTTATTATTTTAATAATAATAAAAAAATACTAAGCAATACAATCACTTTAACTCCTTTTTGCTCTTTAAATGGACCCCAGATGGTTATGCCATAATGTGCTCACATTAGCACATTATGACAAGCTGTGGCGGTCCTTTGGCATTATTAGGTACAAAGCAGGCTTACATTGTACATAGAGGTGGTGAGCATGTGACCTTGTCTGAGAGGGCCTTCAAGAGGCAACAGCTCTAGGTCAGTTGCATGAATTGAGGAAGCCTGCTGGAGTCAGAGATAAAACAAATATTACTCCTTATTCCTTTACTCACTAGACCTAACAAGCAGTGTTGTGGTCCCCAATGCATTTTATTCTCTAGCCCAGAGTTCAGCTTTAAAATAAAGATAATGCATGGACGTTTAGGATATCATAGCAGAGAATTTTACCTTATTTAACCACTTTAGCCCCGGAAGATTTGGCTACTCAATGATTTTTTGCGATACGGCACTGCGTCTCTTTAACTGACAATTGCGCAGCCGTGCGACACTGTACCCAAACAAAATTGACGTCCTTTTTTCTCACAAATAGAGCTTTCTTTTGGTGGTATTTGATCGCCTCTCCGGTCTTTATTTTTTCCGCTATAAACAAAAGAAGAGTGGCAATTTTGAAAAAAACACACTGGGGGTTATTTACGAAAGGCAAATCCACTTTGCACTAAAGTTCAAACTACAAGTGCAAAGTGCACTTGAAATTTCACTGAAAGTGCACTTGGAAGTGCAGTCGCTGTAAATCTGAGGGGTAGATCTGAAATGAGGGGGAGCTCTGCTGATTTTATTATCATGTACAAGCTAGAATGCTGTTTTTTATTTTCCTTGCATGTCCCCCTCGCATCTACAGCGACTGCACTTCCAAGTGCACTTTCAGTGCAATTTCAAGTGCACTTTGCACTTGTAGTTTGCACTTGTAGTGCAAAGTGGATTTGCCTTTAGTAAATAACCCCCATTATCTTTTACTTTTTGCTTTCATAAATACCCCACATTTTTTATCCAAAAAACTATTTTTTTCATCAGTTTAGGCCGATATGTATTCTTCTACATATTTTTGGTAAAAAAAAATCATAATAAGCCTATATTGATTGGTTTGCGCAAAAGTCATAGCGTCTACAAAATAGGGGATAGATTTATGGGATTTTTATTATTATTTCTTTTTTTACTAGTAATGGCGGCGATCTGTGATTTTTATCGAGACTGTGATATTGCGGCGGACATATCGGATACTTTTGACACATTTTTGGGACCACTGACAATTATACAGCGATTAGTGCTATAAAATGCTATAAAATGCAGGGGGGGGGGGGTGTAAGGGGTTTGGGCTGTCTAGGAGGAGAGAGATAGGTATTCCTACACAGATCCCAGATCTCGCACTGTCAGGAGCAATCGTGGGAGCCCGGCGGTCATCGCGCCCGCCGGGGACTCACATCGGCTCTGGGCACACGTGGGCCCCTAGTGGCCAAAAGGAAAAGCGACGTGGGGTAACATAGTTTTGCCCAGCTGTGCCATTCTGCTGCTGTAAAACTGCGGCGGCTGGTCGGCAAGCGGTTAATCAAACTTAACTTATCATAATCCTCCTGCAGATTGTGGTAAATTAACTACAAGCATCCAATGTACATAACCAGGAACTGGGTGGAATATGTGCCAATAAGTCAAGGCTACACAAAAAGTGTCCATGGTGTTGATCAAGCAGGTAGGGATGTGGAAAAATGTTTCAAAATAGGTTCAGTGAACCAATGGAGGAAACAACAAACCTCCAGGAGGATTAAGCAATTCTTTGTGAACTTTTAGCAATAGTCTTGATAAAAATGAACAGACAAGGTAGTAAATTGCAACACCGGTGGGGATATCTCCCTGTGAGGGGAAAGACTCCTGGAGCACCTTCACCCCCTGTCCTCCGGATTGGGGGGATCCCCGGCTGAGCTGCATATAAAAGGTGGACAGCCTCTGCATCATATAACCCCAGGTGAGAGGAAAGACTGTTAAGGGGGACACACACACTGTACCATACCTACTCCTTGACTACCCCTGACCCTGCAGACAGGATCCCACAGCCAGTTGCTGACTACTGCCCGGCTTTGGGCCCCCTAGCTCCTGAATGAGACGCAGGAACACCAGCGCAAAGTATAGTAAAGGGGGTAAGAGGCTGACTTTTCCACCACAGTTGGACTCCCCTCAGACGCCCGCCTGCCCCTCTCCGGAGGACTTTAATGCGCGCAGCGCCCACAAAGCCTCGCCTATGGCATCGGATGACTCTCGACCCCCTGGCTGGCGGATGTCATGGCGGCTATCGCCACTTGCCAATCCACGTTAACATCCAAAATTGAAGCTGTCCAGCTGGATATGGGTCTCATCTGCCAAGATATAGATAAAATCAGATCGCGAGTCACTGAGACGGAGCAGAGACTGAGTACCACTGAAGATACCATTGCGGACCATGGGGCATCACTCCATACACTCCAAACCAAAGTAAAAGCCCTTGAATACAGAGCCGAGGACGCGGAGAACAGGAATCGGCATAATAATCTCCGTATTGTTGGTCTACCGGAGGGGGTGGAGGGGACTAATCCCACCTCCTTCATAGAGGCTCTCTTGCGTGACCTGTTACCTGAGGCCGCTGGTCACCTTATTACATGGTGGAGAGGGCGCACCGCATCCCGCCTAATCCGGGACCCCCCTGGATCCCCTCCCCGCACCTTCATACTCCGTCTCCTTAACTTCAGAGACAGAGACGAAGTTCTCCACGCTTCTAGAAATGTGGGGGACCTCAGATTCCAAAACACAAAGCTGATGATCTTTCCAGACTACTCGGTAGAGACACAGAAACTCAGGAAATCTTTTGACCAAGTCAAAGCAGCTTTGCGATCACGCAGCATTCGCTACAGTGTGCGCTTCCCTGCTCGCCTCAGAGTCCAGGACGGTGAGACAACTCGTTTCTTTACTACACCGAGAGAGGCCTCAGCCTGGCTGGACTCCCTACCACAGTCTCGATGAGGGTCTACCTGGTATGTGTTGTATGACCCTTCTCATTGCTTACTCTCCATGGCCTCGGCCCAGGTCCGAGCTACCACACAAATTACCACATTGATGATGTAGTTTGTTGCACAGGCTAGGCCCAGTTCAAGCTATTTTGTGTGCGGACTTGAGGAGGGATGCTTACTATCCCTACCAGGGAAATTTCAAGTTAATGCCCCTGCCAAAGAACTTGGTCAGGAGACCGTTGGGACATACAGTTCCTTTACACCTGTTTCTTCCTTTGAACAATGTTGGAATTCTTGTTCTGTGTATCCTCCTAAAGATGGATCGACTTCACTGTGAGGCCGCACTATGGGCTAATTCTCTTTGTCGGACTTCCTAGGCCTTCACAGCCTGCTGTACCTCAAGCGAAGATCTCATGTGTGGAAAGCCGCTTGGACTGCTGCTTCCTCCCCCCATGTGAAGTTTCGGGGGGGTGGGCTTGCCTCTTCCACGGACCCCCAGTTGCAGCCGGCGAGATGAATAAGTTTGGGATTGAAACCCGCCTCAGTTTTGGGGGGTTGGGTGGGGGGTGGGGAAAGTTCCCCTAATGGGGAAAATTGCATTTACTTTAGATACTGGTATCCTTTATCGTTTTTTTTTTTAGTTTGGTTTTTATTTGATATTTTTACTAAAATACTTGACTTCTCAGCATTGCACTATTTCCAGATGTGTTCGTTTCGGGTCCTGGGGTCCAGTTCAGGAGCCGTGACCTGCATTACTCCTAACTCTCTTATTATCCCTCGTAGATATGTCCTCCCTTAACATCATCTCCTGGAACACCAGAGGACTGAACTCCCCGGTCAAGCGTTCCCTGGTGTTCCAATTCATTAAAACCTATAACCCACACATATGTGTGCTCCAAGAGACACACCTAACAGGACGTAGGGTTCTGGCCCTAAAAAAATGGGTGGGCCACCATTACCACTCTACACACTCCACTTTCTCTAGGGGTGTTACTATTCTGGTATTGAAATCACTTGCTTTTCGGCTTCTGGACATGGCCCTGGACCCTGCCGGTCGGTATGTTATTATTCATGCTAAAATATTCTCTCTAACATGGACTATTGTAGGCTTATATCTGCCTCCTCCGGCTTCCTTGCTGGTACTCAATCAGATCACCGGCAAGATGGCTGAATTCGCTTCTGATAACAATGTTATATTGGGTGACTTCAATCTGGTCCCTGACCCGGACGTTGACAGGCTAACTCCTGCGGGACATCATTGCCCTGGGTTGGCTGAGTGGGCGGACACCTATGGCTTGACGGATGTCTGGAGGTGGCGTCACCCCCAGACCAGGTCATACACATGCCATTCGGCCTCTCACAGAACGTTTTCCCGCATAGACTTGGTCTTCGCAGGGAGCCTGGTCCTCCCACGGGTCACAGACATACAAATACTCCCTAGGGGAATCTCCGACCACGCACCCTTGTTGCTGTCCTTAGACCTTTCCCTGGGCACAGTAGAAAGGATATGGAGGCTTTCCAGATTTTGGATTTCAGACACTGCAGTAGACTCCCAATTTAGAACGGAACTGCTTGACTTCTGGGCTGTAAATGTGGGCTCAGCTGACCCCACAGTTGTGTGGGATGCCTTCAAGGCCACGACGAGGGGACATTACCAGACCATCATTGCCAGAGTCCGTCGGGAGCGTAGGGCAGATTTGGTTAGGGCTGAGGGGGAGGCGAGTAGTGCGGAGGCTCTTTTTGTTCGCACTCCGGACCCTGTGCACTACTCGCAGCTACAACTTCTGACGAAGGAGGTGATTCGTCTCTGTACCTCTCTCACCCAGAAGAAAATGCTGGCTCAATCCCAACGGATTTTTGAGCAGGGAGAGAGGTCAGGCCGTTTGTTGGCCTGGCTTTCCAGGGAACAGGTGGGAGGGTTGAGCATCTCACATATTAGGGACTCCTCGGGACAGTTGATCCATACACCAGAAGGGATCAATGGTTGTTTTGCGCAATTCTATGAATCTCTCTACAGGTCCAGGGTAGACTACAGAAGGGAGGCTCTGGTAGCATATTTAGATGACATTGACGTTCCAACCCTTACAGTAACGTACTGTGACAAGCTTGACGCACCAATTATGTCCTTGGAGATACTCCAGGCGCTTAAATCGATGCAGACAGGGAAAACACCGGGGCCTGACGGCATCCCTGTGGAGTTTTACAAACAATATGCTACAGAACTAGTTGATAAACTTCAGTGCCTTTTCTCTGCATCACCGCATCTCGAAAAACTCCCGGACACAATGAGCGAAGCGATCATATTGGTGATCCCTAAGCCGGGGAAGGACCCCATGTTATGCGCCTCCTATCGCCCTATATCCCTGCTGAACGTGAATGCAAAGGTACTGGCAAAGGTATTGGCCAATAGGCTTAACTTGGTCATTACTGCCCTCATCCACAGAGATCAAACAGGCTTCATGCCCGGGAAGGGAACTGACATTAATATCAGACGCCTTCACACTCATATAGACAGAGCAGATGAGGTGACCAATGGAACGGTGGCCTCACTCGCCGCGGAGAAGGCTATCGACTCCATCGAGTGGGGCTACCTATGGGAAGTGCTGTCGAGATTCGGGTTTGGCCCGGGTTTTATGAAATGGCTCCGCATGTTATACCATGGCCCCTCAGCTAGAATACGTACCAACGGATGCCTATCGGGGAAGTTCCAACTGTTTCGCGGCACGCAACAGGGATGCCCCCTCTTCCCGGGCCTATTTGCTTTGGCGATGGAGCCTCTGGCTGTTTCACTGAGGGCTCACCCTGGGGTGAGGGGACTTCAAGTAGGTCCAATTGAGGAAAAGCATTAATTGGGACAAGTCGATTCTCTTCCCGCTCCACCCCTCGACCCCTAAGGTACCACACCCGCAGCTCAAATGGGTAGAAGATTTCAAATACTTGGGGATTAAAATTAGCGCTAAGGTCCAGGACTACATGGACAACAATCTCCAACCACTCATGACGCAGCTTACGGCTAGGTGTGCTGCTTGGCGTTCCCTTCCACTGACCCCTGTTGGCAGAGTCAACTTACTAAAAATGATTTACCTTCCCAAGTTTCTCTACTTCTTCCGCAACACACCCATACACATCCCTAGGACTTTTTTCCGCAGACTAGAGAGTCTGCTGATACAATTTGTCTGGGCTGGGAGGCCACCCAGGGTGGCCAAGCAGATCCTATACCTCCCACTTTCGGGAGGGGGTCTGGCGCTGCCGAATTTTCAAATCTACTACTGGGCAGCTGTTCTGGTCACGATTCGGTGGTGGTTCTCCCAGCCCACACAGAATCCGGCGGTCACTCTGGAGGCGGCTATTCTGGGCTCCTTTGCTGCCCTGAGCAATCTCCCATTTCTCGGTCTCAGGGCCAATTCATCCATGACGACTCTGATGCGGACCACTGTGAGGGTCTGGCAGGAGGTTAGGAAAATATACCGGAAGCCCAATCACATTTCACCTCACATGCCCCTATGGGGTAACCCTATGCTCCCCCACTTTTATAGTATACCGGACCCCTCTCTCTGGGCAAAGAAGGGAATCCTCACATTAAAACAGGTGTAGTTAAGGATGGTAGGCTTATGACTTTCCAAGCCCTGAGGCAATCCTTCGTTATCCCGCCCTCCTTCCAATTCAGGTACTGGCAGCTGAAACATGCCTTTGAAGCTCAGTTCCCAGCCCCCCTGATTCTGGAACCAGATTCCATTGAACGGCTCCTGACTTCCAGTGTAATGGGGAAGCCTCTCTCAACTTTATATCTATATCTCACAGTGGAGTATGATGCCAAATTAACTAAAACCTGGGAAAAGTGGAGGGTTGATATTCCCTCTTTAGACGAGGAGGAATGGAAGGAATGTTTAATTTCCTACATTCCCTCCATGATCGCAGCAAAAGACAGGTTTATACAATTTAAGTTCCTACACAGAGCGTATTTCACTCCCCAGAGACTGGCACGTATTTACCATGACAGAGATCCCAACTGTCAGAGATGCAGGCAGGAGGTGGGCACGTTCTGGCACATGGTCTGGTCTTGTCCCAAAATCCGACCCTTTTGGTCAGCAGTTGCCTCCACACTGAGCGAAGCCACGGGCTCAAACTTACCAGTGGATCCCCAAATACTGTTGCTTAGTCATCTGGAGGATGTTGAGGGTGATAGGTATAGTAAACTGTGTCTAACCTTCACATTGTACTACACTAGGCGAGAAATTTTACTGAGATGGAAATTGGCAGAGCCTCCTTCTCTTGCCTCGTGGAGAAGGTCGGTGAATATGGTACTCCCCCTATATAGACTGACCTATGAAAGTAGACAATGCCCGGGGAAGTTCGATAAAATCTGGTCCTCCTGGGTGGACGCCTCTGGAGACCCTGAACCCCCTACCCCATAACCAGGACGTGAAATACAGTAGAGGACATCCTACATTTCAGGTCTATTCTTCTTATGCCCATTCCCCTTGGTCTTCTTTGGTGTCAGATTAAAAGCTTAGCTCAGTTTATTTAGTAGTTAATTGGTCAAAATAGTATTTTAATTGCTTATCGCTGATAGTTATTCTTAGGTGCTTATCTTTAAAGTGATATTAATGGCAGATTTTTTTCAAAAATAAAAAACATGTCATACTTACCCATTCTGTGCAGTGGTTTTGCACAGAGCAGTACTGATCCTTCTCTTCTCGGGTCCCACACAAGCGCTCCTGGTCACTCCATCCTGTCCAGTGCCGATCGGCTCTTCCTGTCAGTTTATTGAACCGAGGAAAGCCGTTTACCGGCGCTTCCTGGTTCCCACGATGATCAGCTGTGATTGGGCATAGCTGATCACATGGTAAGAAGCCTCCTTCAGAGGCTCCATACCATGATCGGAGGTGCGGTGTGTCAGACTGACACACCGCACCTCCGATCGGCGCGCGCCGGCTTGTTATGCTGATCACATCATATGACGTCCGATCAGGATAACTAAACCACTTTGCCGACATCATATTGCTATATGGCGGGCGGCAAGTGGTTAAAGGAGCAGTGATTATAATGATACTTAAAGTGAAACAAAAAAAAAAAAAATTCCTTTAAATATAGTGTCTGGGGGGTCCCCTTAGTCTGCCTGTAAAGTGGCTCATCTGTACCGTGTATTGCAACTGCTGCAGCAAAACTGACATTTATAAAGACAAAAAATTACATTTAAATTGCCAGCAATACAATACCATTGCTGGCAATAAAAAATGTGGATAAAATGGCATGGGGGCCCCCCTCAATCCATACCAGGCCCTTTGGGTCTGGTATGGATTTTAAGGTGAACCCCTAGGTCACAATAAAAAAAAACGGCGTGGGGTCTTCCCCAAAATCCATACCAGAGTGAGCACCCCCCCTAAACTATACCAGGCCACATGCCCTCAACATGCCAGGGGCCCTTGTCCCCATGATGATGGGGACAAGGGCATCTTTTCAACAACCCCGGGCTGTGGTTGTGGCAGTCTGCGGGCAGGGGGCTTATCAGAATCTGTAATCCCCCTATAACAAGGGGGCCCCCAGATCCTGCCCCCCATGTGAATAAGTATGGACCCCTACCCATTCACCAAAAAACTGTCAAAAAGAAATAAAAACACACACACAGTTTTTGTCAATTCCTTTATTAAAAATAAAAAAACAATGTCCCCTGATGTAGCTCCATCATCAATCACGACGACACCACTGCCAGACCTGAAAAAAAAAATGCTAAGCACCTAGTGCAGGCTCTGCTGTTAGACAGTTCTTATATAGGTAAGGGGTGGAGCCTCCTAGCAAAGTCACCTGGTGGCAGTGTCCTCTTGTGATGTCACTGACCCAGCATGCACCGGTCGGTGATATCACAAGGGGGCGGTGTCACCAGGTGGCCTGCCCCTTACCTATATAAAAACTGTCAAATGGCGGAGCAGGCAGATGGCGGTTAATCTTCGTCGTGGGCAGAGCATTTATTTTTGTCTTTTTTACAGTACTGGGGTGCCGCCCCGATGGATCTACATTGGGGGACATTGTTTTTTTTTTATTTTTAATAAAGGACATGTCAAAAACTGTGTGTGTGTGTTTCTATTTTCATACTCATTCACATAGAGGGGGGTGGGATCTGGAGCCCCCCTTGTTAAACCCATGCTTGGATAGCTCATCAGCTATGCACTGTGCCCTGATTGGGCAAAGCTTTGCCCTAACAGTGCTTAGAATGCATTGTGCAGCGCGCAGTGCCTTGTGAGGCGCTCAGCAGGCGAACAACCCGCCGAGCGCCCTGCAAATTTGGGTGTTTGCCAAATAGGTGAACAGGCGATGTTTGGGCTGAACTTTTTCTCGGCCTAAACCGTTCACCCAACTCTAGTGGTTAACAGCTTTGAGTCTTCAGGCAGACAAGAAGGGGGAGAGAATCAAGTGACTGATCAGACTCTCCCCCATTCTCAGACAGTGTTACAGGCAGTGTAAGGCCCCTTTCACACAGGCTTTCAGATCGGGTCTGCCTGTCAGTTTCTCAGGCGGACCTGATTGGACCCTCCATTCACCCCTGTGGGGCAGCGGATGTCAGCGGAGACATGTCCGCTGACACCCGCTGCTATCAAATCTGTCCTCTCAAATCCAGACGGATGGTGACCCTATTTTCCATCCGTCTGGAGGATCGGATGGGATGGGATCAGATGAAAACTGACAGGCGGTCTGTTTTCATCCGATCTCCCCATAGAGGAGAGCAGAACTCTGACAGGTCCGTCTCTGCACAGTGAGTGGAGATGGGCCTGTGGATCCCACACTGAGCAAAGTGGGAAAGGAGCCTAAAACTGGCCATATACAGATCTGTTTTTTTCGATCAGCCAGCTGTCTGATTGAAGAAACTGAACTGTTTATTTGTACTAGTTCATAAACATTGGTGTAAGTAAGGGGTAGGCAATCTTTTGAGCACAGTGTACCGAAAAATGTTTTCAAAGAAATTGAGCGTGCCGATTTTATAACAACAAAATGTCAGCTTCACTCTCTCAATCACGAAAAAAGGACTTTTTATAAAGTAAATGCTGTAAACTACTTTAGTAGTGAGAAATTAACATCCTGCACTCTCACGCCTCATATCAGCCCCAATTCCTGCAACTCCACACTTCAGATCACTGTCCCTCCTGCAAATCTGTTTTACCGTTGTACCTCCTTTCTCATCCGCCCCACCAATGTACCCCCTTTCTCATCTGCCCCACCACTGTAACCCCCTGCACATCTGCCCCACCTCTGTACTCCCCTGCTCATCTGTCCCACCACTGTAACCCCATGTACATCTGCCCCACCACTGTACCTCCTGCACATCCGCCCCACCTCTGTTCCCTCTTCTCTTCTGCCCCACCACTGTAACCCCCTGCTCATGTGTTCCACTGATGTACCTTCTTTCTACTCTGCACCCCCCTGCACATCTGCTCCACCACTGAACCATCTGTCCTAACACTGAACTTATCTGCTCATCTGCCCCACCACTGTAACCCCCTTTCTCATCTGCCCCACCACTGTACCTCCTGCACACCTGTCCCACCTCTGTTCCCCCTTCCCTTCTGCCCCACCACTGTAACCCCCTGCCCATGTGTTCCACTGATGTACCTCCTTTCTCCTCTGCACCCCTCTGCACATCTGCCCCACCTCTGTACCCCGTGCTCCTCTGCCCCACGGCTGTAACCCCCTGCTCACCGGTCCCACTACTGTAAACCCCTGTACATCTGCCCCACCACTGTACCACCCTGCTCACCTGCCCCACCAATGTACGTCCCTTTCTCTTCTGCCCCATTGCTGTAACCCCCTGCTCATCTGTCCCATCAATGTACCTTCTTTCTCCTTTGCTCCAACACTGAACCCCCCTGCTAATTTTTCCCATCACTGTAACCCCCTTCTCATCTGGCCCATCACTGTACCCATCTGCTTTTCTGTCCCGCTGATGAACCCCCTTCTTATCCCTCCCACCACTGTACCTCCTGCACATCTGCCCCACCACTGTACCCCCATGCTCTTCTGTCCCACCACTGTAACCCCCCTGCTCATCTGCTCCATCAATGTACCCCTTTTCTCATCTGCCCCACCACTGTACCTCCATGCACATCTGCTCCATCGCCGTATCCCCATGCTCTTCTGTCTCACTACTGAATCACCTTCTAATCTGTCCTAACACTGAACACAGCTGCTCATCTGCCCCACCACTGTAACCCACTTTCTCATCTGCCCCACCAATGTATCTCCTGCACATCTGTCTCACCTCTGTAAAAACTGCTCTTCTGCCCCACCTCTGTACCCCCTGCTCTCCTGCCCCACCACTGTAACCCCCCGCTCATCTGCCCCACCAATACATCTCATTTCACATCTGCCCCACTGCTCTACTCCCCTGCATTTCTGCCCCAATACTGAACCCCCTGCTCATCTGGTCCATCACTGTACCCCCCTGCTCTTCTGTCCCACTACTGAACCCCCTTCTCATCTTTTTCCCCACTGTACCTCCCTGCACATGTGCCCCACCTCTGTACCCTCCTGCTCTTCTGTTCCACCTCTGAACCCCTCCTGCTCATTTTCCCCACCAATGTAACTTCTTCTCATCTATGATATGTGTGATATGCAGAGTGGTGAAACAAAGCAGAGATGAGGCACATCTACCTGTCCTGGCACACTCATCCTGCTGATCCACCTCTCGCATCCAGTCCAAGTGCTTGTATGTGATTGATGTATGCGATGTATGGGATGTATGTGATGTATGTGATGTCACATACAAGCATATGGAATGGATGCGCAATGATGAGCTCAGGTCAGGGACATTTTCTTAAAGCAGTGGGGCTGTGTGCAGGATCATAAGTTGGGCCCCCGCAGCTGAGAAAAAGTGGTTGGGTGTGATTTTCATTGCGCTGAATACTGGCTGTGGCTTAAAGGGACACAGAGTGTAGGGGTTCAGTAGTAAGTGACACAAAGGTTCAGGAATAATTTCAACAAAGTTCCCAGAAGGCTTAACAGTAATTCCACAAACTGTCCTCTGATTGTGGTTTTCCCAATCACAGTTAAATCCCTTCTTTCTGAGTTTGGTAGTGACAACCAAGCCAGTCATCTTCCTCCAGATGGTGGACGGGGCTAGCAGGACTGTGTTTGGCTTTAGCATTGGCCAATCACAGTCCTCCCCCTCATGGAAACAGAACTCCAGCAGAACTGCAGCCAATCTCTTCCCCATCACAAAATCTGACGATCGCAGCTACAGCAAAGTTAGAGAACCAAACAATGTTTCCCATCTTTTACAATGTGTGGGGGCACAGTGCCTTCCCCCCAGTGCAGGTGTGGTGTGGGTTTTAGTGACCCCTAGTGGTCCTTCTCTCATTTTATGAGATCAAGCTTTTCCTCCTCTAGGGTTAGGTTCATAATAAGCTGTCAGGGTGTTTTTAGTTCAATAGTTTTAGGTTGCCATAATCTAAACTAAAATATAAAAAAGTTTACATTTAATTGTGTGGATGAACCTAGTGAAATGTGAAAAGACATTTTAGTGTACTATTCATTTTACAGGTGTAAAAGATATAAATAGGAATTGGGTTGGAAAGGTCATAGCAACCCTTTGCATTTGTCTAACATTCGTTTTCTGGTAAAAATGGTGCTTTATTTTTCTCCTTTTCTTTACTTTTTTTTTTTAAATGAAACTTGTAAAGATATACAGCTGTGGCCAAATGTTTTGAGAATGATACAAATATAAATTTTCACATCTGCTGCCTCAGTTTTTATGATGGCAATTTGCATATAATTCAGAATGTTATGAAGAGTGATCAGATGAATTGCAAAGTGCCTCTTTGCCATGAAAATGAACTTAATTCTATTAAAATATCATTTGCACTGCATTTGTGAAGAAGGCTTCAGGGCACCCAAGAAAGTCCAGCAAGTGCCAGGACCATCTCCTACAGTTGATTCAGCTGCAGGATCGGGGCACCACGAGTGCAGAGCTTTCTCAGGAATGGCAGCAGGCAGGTGTGAGTGCATTTGCACACACAGTGAGGCGAAGACTTTGGAGGATGGCCTGGTGTCAAGAAGGGCAGAGAATAAGTCACTTCTCTCCAGGAAGAACATCAGGGACAGAGTGATATTCTGCAAAAGGTACAGGGATTGAACTGCTAAGGACTTGGGTAAAGTCATTTTCTCTGATGAATCCCCTTTCCGATTGTTTGGGGCATCCGGAAATACCTTGTCTGCAGAAGAAAAGGTAAGCGCTACCATCAGTCCTGTGTCATGCCAACAGTAAAGCGTCCTGAGACCATTCATGTGTGGGATTGCATCTCCGCCAAGGGAGTGGGCTCATTCACAATTTTGCCTAAGAACACAACCATGAATAAAGAATGGTACAAAAACATTGTCCGAAAGCAACTAAACATCCAATAACAGTTTGGTGACAAACAATGTCTTTTCCAGCTTGATGGAGCACCTTGCCATAAGGCAAAAGTGATAACTAAGTGGCTTGGGGAACAAAACATGGACATTTTGGGTCCATGGCCAGGAAACTCCCCAGACCTTAATCCCGTTGAGAACTTGTGGTCAATCCTCAAAAGGCGGGAGAACAACCCCCCCACCCACAAATTCTGACAAACTCCAAGCGTTGATTATGCAAGAATGGGCTGCCATCAGTCAGGATGTGGCCCAGAAGTTGATTGACAGCATGCCAGGGCGAATTGCAGAGGTCTTGAAAAAGAAGGGTCAATACTGCAAATATTGACTCTGCATAAACTTAATGTAATTGTAATTATACACTGAAGCTGCTGACTTTGTGAAAATTCATATTTGTGTCATTCTCAAAACTTTTAGCCCGGGTTCACACCTATGCGAATTAGATGTGCGTTTCTCCGCATCTAATTCGCATAGTAGGAGAATGTGACTGGCTCCCTATGGAGCCAGTTCACATATCTCCGGGGCGGCTGCGGAGCGCACTGCACAAAAATGCTGTGCGTCATTGGTTCCGTTTCAGAGCCGAATTCAGGCATAGAATCGGCCCTGATTCGTCCCTGAAACGGGGAACAGGAACGCACAGCGCTCCTGTGTGATCTGCAGCCCAGTATAGTGTGAACCCGGGCTTAGCCACGGCTGTATAACGTAGTCCTTTTATTTATCCATCCATACTTATTGAAGTCACACAAATATAAAGAACCTGGACACCATTTTACACTTTAGAAATAAAGTGAACACTTAAAACTAAAACGCAATCGTGGACTAGGCTGCCCCTAGGAGTATGGGGCCGCATCAACCTCATAAAAATGATACTACTCCCTAAAATATTATACATACTCTGGCATGCCCCAATATACATACCTTTAAAACACTTTAAAATAATGGAGTCCCTTCTCAAACCCTTTGTGTGGGGGAAAAATAGACACAAGATCGCATGGCAAACCCTCAAAAACCCAACAGACATGGGAGGTACAGCACTCCCAGACCTTAATCACTACTATATTGCGTCCCAACTCTCCCAACTTTACCATATAGATAAGGTGGACAGTGAAAGATTCCGGATGCTACTGTGCCCACAATGGGCCCAAGGAATCTCAGATTCTATATATGCTATCACCATCGGCACTAGGACTAACGAAGGCAACACACACAGAACATCCCTGCTGTACCAGTACAGACGCATTTGGGAACTCGCAAACAACAAACTCAATATACCCAGACACAATGACTTCACCCCCTTATGGTGTAACAGAGACTTACCAGAGCTACACGGCATCCATGACCGGGGACCTTGGATGGAGAGGGGTATAATCTATTTACACCATGTTTGGTCAAACGGAACCCTTAAAAGTTTTGACACCCTCAAAGAAGAATTCCATCTGACCAACAATATGATATTCAGATTCCTCCAATTGAGACACGCAATGCAGGCACAATTTCCACAACCCCCATCACAATCAGCTCCCAATCCTCTAATAGCAATCATAAAAGATACAGACCCAAAAAAATTAATCTCCTCTTTCTACAACATGCTCATTATCCCAATAGCCACAAAAATAGCATACGGCCTCAAATCTCGCTGGGAAAGGGATCTGGGTAACCTAGAGGATGAGGAATGGGAAGAAGCACTGGACACATGTAAAGAAGTGTCTCCCAAGCTGTCAGACAGGTTGACACACTTATATATAATACACCGCACATACCTAACCCCGCATAGGGTAGCCAGATACAAACACAACTACTCAACTATATGTCCAATGTGTAAGTCCTCAGAGTGTTCATTCTACCATCTCCTCTGGTCATGCCCACAGATACAGGGCCTATGGAAACAGATAGTGACCTTCCTCCACGACAATATGGGTTCTCCTGTGACACTGGACCCCAAACAATGCCTGTTAGGTATATTTCCGAACCCACTGGAAAAATACACCAAGGTATTTCTGCAGGAGACCCTGTTCTCATGTAGAAAGATAATAGCTAGGAAGTGGATGCGTCCCTTACCACCCGAGATTAAAGAGTGGAAAGCAGAAGTAAATGGGACACTCCCGTATAAAAGGGTGATATACATAAATAGAGGGTGCCCAGCCAAATACAACAGAATATGGGATCGATGGCTACAGGACTCGGAAACTTGCTCATAATCACTGTAAATTGCTTTCACACCAGAAAAATATCTCTCCTCAATAAAAGCACTATAATCATATCCTGCATTGAATGATAATATTAATAGAGAACATCAGAAGTAACGCAAGACAGACCACTCATGTATGTAACCATCTTTATTTCATGTACAATTACCTTGTAATGTATACATGTATAAGTAAGTGCAAATAATATGACTTGTATGTAATCTGATTCATAATAAAAACTTTGTTGGGAAAGAAATAAAGTGAACACTGCAAGATAACTGCTTTTACCTTTATTAGTCAGCAAGGCTTCTGTTGTGCCCTTCTCTAATATGATTGCACTGTGTTACCGGGGCTGGACTTTCCCTGACTTCATGTATGGTAACTATTCTTAAAAACATTCCCTCCAATCTCCTCCTATCTATCTGGCATACCCTGTATAAAAAAAAATATCTGCCTACTTACCTTTTATTAACTCAGTCTGGTCTGGTCACGTGATTCAGCAGTTCCAACTCCCCTGTGTGTACCCCCGAAGAAGCTGCTGGTTAGGATGTTAGGATAGCTTCTCTGTTTTCTGCCACAACCTCAGCCCTTCTAACACACTAGAATAGAGGAAAAGAACAAGCAACACACACAAAATTCCTTAACAGTGCTAGGGCTATCTTGAGTGAGGCATGAAGTAAACGTGTATATTATTATTATTATTATTTAGAAAGGCGGTTGATAAGGCAAATGTAAACCAACAACGATTATGGTTACACCATCTGATACACCAAGCAGCTAACAGAAAAGAGGGGGGGGGGGGCATAAATGGCGTAGTGGCCCCAAGTCAGCATAAACAGTAGCAGTGCCACCCAGAGTACCCAACAGTCAGTGAGCAGATCTTATTTAACAATACCAGAGAGATACTGCCTAATGATGGTTGTGCTATACCTAGACTGTTTGGGTGCACACGATCAGCATTAAACAGCATAAACAATGTAAAGAAGAGAAAAAATGGATCGGATGGATCTTCTGCTGGCTAACATGGGGGCCCTTAACCTCCCTGGCAGTATGATTATGTCGGATTTTAGGTACTGAAAGCGATACAGTTATTTTGCATGGAAATTTGGCGTTTTATATTGTAGGCCTGTCATTCTTAGGAACAACTCACTTAAATCTGTCCAAACCAGAGTCTAGTAGACATCCCGGGTATGGTAAAGTTTGAAAAACAAAATCATCAATTATAATATAATAAATAACTATAAATAACAAATAATATATAATAATAATACATTTTATTCAATACATTTTAGACAATAATATAATGGAATCAAAAACACATTTTTTTGAGCCAAACAAGGGTGCAATATTACTAGTCATATATTGCTTCACTAAACATCCCGGGTATGGTAAATTTTGAAACATGGGACTGCACTAAGTCCAACGTCACAATCAGGACAATAGAACCTGGTCTCTTTTTGGATTTTCCTTCCAGTGTCATCGCGCTTTGAGCAACAAACTACGCACATCCTTGTGGGTGCTGCCTTTTTTTCAGCTGGTGGGATGAGGTCCATAAAGTGACGACCAGTCAGGCGTTCCGGGTTGACAACACCAGCAGCACGACGTCCAGCTCTGTTTGCAGCCGTTGGTGTTTGGTGGTTCAGAAAGATATGTTCTGCAACTTTCCAAACAAAGTCAACATGAACCACAGGCTTGTCACTCTTTTTTTTTTTAGTAGAATGAAGGCATTGCCAAAGGTTGGTGGCATGTCACGCCGGTAAGCCTTAACGTTTCCATAGACATCCGTTTTGTTCTGTAGAAGGAACTCACAGAGTTCAGGAGATGTGTAAAAATTGTCTGTAGTTACATAATAGCCCTGATTCAGCAATGGCTCAATCAATGAAAGAACTGAAGAGGTTGCCATTCCATAACGACTGTATTTTTGGTTGAGTTTGGTTCCTTTACCGGTGTATAGGACAGAATTCTAAATATAACCAGTGCTCGATTCACATAGCATGAAAGATTTTACGCCAAATCGTGCCCTCTTTGACGCTATATGTTGTATCCAGCTGAGCCTTCCCTTGTAGGCCATTAGACTTTCGTCTATGCTGATGTCTCTATCTGGCACATAGCTCTGTTGGAAATTTTTCATAATCATCTGATATACCTCCCAAATCTTCTTGAGTTTGGGGGCTGGATGAGTAGTTTCATCAAATGCTTCATTATTTGCAAAGTGCAAATATTTCGTTATCAGGGAAAATTTGTATTCCGACATGACCGTGCCAAAGAATAGAGTGGCTAGTAATTTATTGGTTGTCCAATACCACTTCTACAGGGGTTTCCCCACCACTCCCTGAAGAATTATTAGGCCCAGAAATTTCCAGATGTCCTCTTTGGTCACTGGTTCCCACTTTATGCTCCTTGAAAACCTCCGAGGTGTAGCAGCTTCTTGCTCCTGGTACCAGTTTGTCTCCGTAACTATTTTTTCAATAACCTCATTGGTCAAAAATAGTTGGAGGTATGCCAAGAGGTTGTCATCTTCAACATCCACTTTGATACCAGGTGCTCCAGTAAATTGAAATCTTGGGGGGCGCTACGTGATCCGTACCGCAGTCGATAGAACACCAAATTCACACATCACTGATGTCATTTGCTGGATCGTCGCAGAAATCACATTCTGTGTCTGATGACGAACTTCCCCACGAATCCCTATCACTCGATTCTGCGAGTGATTCTGTATCGCTATCGCTGTTTTCCAGCACATCATAAACCGCTTTAGAGGTAGAGGCGTGCTTTTTTGATGCCATGGTTGTTCTGCAGTTTCCAGGCAGAAAGTACAGTACAACTGCAGGCAAGGGGGCACTGGATAAAGCACTGGGGGGCAAACTGAGGTCAATTTATTAGATACAGTAATGTAATCCAATAAGATTACAATGTATGGTGTGTGTTGTGGTTTATACTTTTTTAATCTGCCGCCGGTTCCACCCCCTGTGTCGCGACGCTCGCAGGGAAGGAAAGCCAGGACACACAGAGGATCGAGCGGAGGATTCGGCCGCCATACACAGCGGGAGTACATAGCGGGACCCCAGGGACAAGGTAAGAAACCTCTTCCAGGATCCAGCAAAATAATCCTTAGTGTGGCTCGGGGTTACTACTAATGGTACTGAAATCTCACCCCGAGCCACACTTGGGAATACCGCCAAGGAGGTTAAATGACCATTGGTACACTAGAGACATTTTTATATTTTGCAGGCATTGAGAGACGCAGCCTAAACAAGGCAAGGCAGAACACTTGTCAGCCAAGGGGTGCATGGCAAAGCTGTAGTATGACTAGAAACATAGAAGCATAGAAAAGTGACAGCAGAAAAAGACTGAGTTGTCCATCGAGTCTGCCCATTTTATTTATTTAATTTTTTAATTTTTTTTAATTAATTTTTTTTCCATTAACCTTGTTGTCTGACCATAGATCTCTGTTTATCCCAAGCATGTTTGAAGCCATTTACTACTGACTGACTCACTACCTCGATTCGTTTTAAACTTTCCTCCAATTTGTTTGAGGTGATGTCCCTGTGTTATTGATTTTGGTTTCATATTGAAAAGACTGCCTTCCTGAACCTTATCCACCCCCTTGATGTATTTAAAGGTTTCAATCATGTCTCCCCTTACCTCCGATTGTACATATTACGTTCCTGAAGTCCCTCTCGATATGTTTTTATCCCCCACACCTTTCATCATTTTTGTTACCCGTCTCTGGACTCATTCTATCTTATCAATATCTTTCTGTAAGTGAGTTCTCCAGAAGTGGACACAGTGTTCTAAATAAGGTCTCACTAAAGATCTAAATAGGGGAATCAGGACCTCCTTCCTTTTGCTGGTGATCCCTCTAGTGATGCATCCTGGTATTCTATTCGCTTTTCCCACTGCCTAATCACACTGTTTGCTAATTTTGCAATAATCTGAAATAAAATACCCCCAAATCTTTTTCTTATGTAGTGCTGGACAACACTATATCCCCAACGCTGTACTCTCTATTTCTATGATTCTACTGATTCTTTTTCCCTAGGTGCATTATTTTACATTTAGAAATATTAAACTGCAGTCTCCACTGCTTTGACCAATCTTCCAGCAATGCCAAATCATGTTCCATTGTACAGACACCTCCAACCCTATTACACACCTTTGTGTCATCAGCAAAAAGACATACCTTGCCTAACAAACCTTTAGTTATATATAGAGGTCGACCGATATATCAGCCGGCCGATATATCAGCCGATATTTGGCTTTTTTTACTTAATCGGCATCGGCTGATTGTGCTGATAAAAAAGCCGATTATAACTTCAGCGGGACTTGCAAATGACTTCTGTAATAGAGGTCAATGCAAGTTTCCTAACATTATCTGTGGAGAGGATTCTCTCCGTGCCGGTTCACACTAGACGCGGCACGACTTGCAGGTCGCCTCACCGAGGCGACCTGCACACGACTGCCGGGGGGAGACTTGCAAGACGACTTCTGTATAGAAGTCTATGCAAGTCGCCCCCAAAGTAGTAAAGGAACCTTTCTTCTAAGTCGGAGCGACTTGCGTCGCTCCGATTAGAACGGTTCCATTGTACAGAACGGGAGGCGACTTGTCAGGCGGCTAGGTCGCCTGACAAGTCGCCCCCGTGTGAACCGAGCCTCCTCCTCTGGGGAGCCTGCCAAGTCTGATAAGAAGATACATTGTATCTTTTCAAGTTCTTTTATCAGTGAGCTGAACTCCTTGTGTAGAAGTTCTCAGTTTAACCATTTAAAGACTAAATCTTTTCTGACACTTGTTGCTTACAAGTAAAAATCCTGTATTTTCTGCTAGAAATTCACTTAGAACCCCGAAACATTATATATATTTTTTTTAGCAGAGACCCTAGGGAATAAAATAGCGGTTGTTGCAATATTTTATGTCACACAGTATTTGCGCAGCGGTCTTTCAAACGCAATTTTTAAAAAAAAAATTAATGAAATAAAAAAAAAAAAATAAGCAGTAACGTTAGCCCATTTTTTTTCGTCCAAAAGTTTTGATTACCTGTTTTTGTGTATTTAATATTAGACTAGATAAGATATAGTTATTTTTTTTAAATCTAAATTATACATAGAAGTGAACTGATTGGAGGTTTGTTTTGTTTAATAAATGTTTAAATGTAAAAAATTTTCTGTATCACTTATTACTTAAGGTTGCTTTCACACTGGAGCAGGCATGCGTTGACGGTAAAACGCTGTTAGTTTTAGCGGCGCTTTACCGTCATTTTAGTGGCGCTATTCGGCTGCTAGCGGGGCGCTTATAACCCAGCTAGCGGCCGAGGAAGGGGTTAAATGCGCCCATGAAGCGCTGCTGCCGAAACGCTTTGCAGGCGCTTCGGCAGCGGTGCGCATTCATTTTAATGGGCAGGAGTGGTGAAGCAGCGGTATACAACACTCCAAAGATGCTGCTTGCAGGTCTTTTTTTTAACATCCTGCCAGCGCATCGCCTCAGTGTGAAAGCACTCGGGCTTTCACACTGAGACTGCAGGGGAGCCGTTTTCAGGCACTTTACAGGTGCTATTTTTAGCCCAAATGCGCCTGAAAAACGCCCCAGTGTGAAAGGGGTCTAACTGTTAGATTTTATGAGATGAAGGGGAAAAAAAAAAAATCGGCCTAATATATCGGCCCAAAAAAATCGGCATCATATATCGGCCATCGGCCACCGCGATTTCTAAATATCGGCATCGGCCAGAGAAAAACCCATATCGGTCGACCTCTAGTTATATAACTTACATATAGGTTAAATAGAGCAGGACACAATACAGAGCCTTGTGGTACCCAACTAGTGACTGGTCTCTGTTCTGACTGAACCCCATTTACAACCACACTCTGATATCTATCCTTTAGCCAACTGCATATCCACTGAACCATCCAAGGGTTAAGTCCTAGCTTGCACAACTTTTGTATTAGATCATTATGTGTAACTGTATAAAATTCCTTGCTGAAATCAAGATATACTATTTTCACAGCACCAGCCTGGTCCAAAACACTGGTAATATAGTAAAAAAAAATCAGATTAGCTGTAGAAGCAAGCTGTGTATTTTTAGGTGATCAATGATCCTTTTTTCAGGTGTGATTTCATTAACTTGACTACAATTGATGTTAAACTCACTGGCCTGTAATTGCCAGCTTCTACCTTGCTGCCCTTCTTGTGGATAGGTACAATATTAGCTGTCCGCCAGTAATGGGGTAATCTTCTCCTGTTAGAAGAGATTGATTAAAAAGATCTGTTAATGGTCCAACAACTATATCTCGAAGTTCGCTTAGAACTCTGGGATGAATACCATCAGGGCCCATTGCTTTATTAAGCTACCTTTGTCTCCAGAAATTCTAGAAATAAAACCATCATTACTAGAAACAATATGATTCCCCAACTTGTTATCGTGCAATTTATTTCTGAGGTGGCTGAACAGATGCGATTGTTTAAATGGTTTGTTACACCCTAGTCTCCCTCAACATATGTGTTGTGCTCAGTTTTCATTTTAGTGATACCATTGTATGTTTTCCTTCTATCGCTAATGTACCTAAAAAAGGTTTTATCTCTTTTCCTAATAGATTTGGAAATGTCCTCTTCTTTCTGTGCTTTGGCTGCACTGATGTGTTTGGCCTCCTTTTGTCTATTTTTATACTCCTCTCTGTCAGCTACACCTCTTGTTTCCTTGAATCTTCTATATGCTATTTTTTCCCTTTATTATCCTACTTACCTCTTTAGTGAACCATATTTTTTTTTCTTCCGTTTATTCTTACTAACTTGCCTGACATATAATCTAGTTGCCTCCAGGATGGTAAACTTTAATAGTGCCCACTGATTACTTACTCCTGTCATTTTATTCCAACCTTTTGGTTTCTTTTCTTAGAAATTTCCCCCTTTCAGCAAAATTTGTCCTTTTAAAATCTAAAACTTTAGTTTTTGTATATGATTTTTTTAATATCAAACCAAAGAAATTGGTGATCACTAGAACCCAAATTCTCTCCCACCTCAACTGCACCTTGAGAGTGCAATAACGTAATATTAACTCAAGTGGCTGGAATATCAGCTGGCGGTATCTGAATATGAGGAGAATGCTAATGGTTTTCTATCCTCAGCGGTCTGTCTGTTATTAGTGACACAGATGGAACAGCAGCCTCATTGAGGCTATAAAGTCTCGAGGTGGAAGGGGCTCCATCTTGAGACGATCCTAAGGTGGTGGTGGCTTGACTCACAGTTTAGCTGGTCTGGCAGATATGCTGGCCTCTCAGCAGCAGCCTCATTATGCCAACCAAACAAGTGATGTTTTCAACCCATGCAATTTTCAGGCCTACCTCAAAGCTCTCTCGAATGGCTCATTCCAACAGGTCTGGAATGCTCGTATCCCAGTGCGCAAAGTGAGTGGGATTTTCCCTAGCAAAGAATATAAAGTCCTCCAGGCTCTTCCTGCCACACACAGGCTGTTGGGATTTGGAGTTTAGTAAGATGGTAATTTCACTAAGGCTCCATTCACACCAGTGCATTTTTTCATGCTTTTTGCAGAAACGCAGGACCTTTTTTCAACATGGGATCCTATGGAACACATTCACATCAATCCATTTTTGTGCCTCTGCATTTTTGGAAAGGGTCAGGGACTTTTTTTTCCTGCAGCATGCAGCGTTTTGCATGTAATAGACTTAAATGGACCTGCATCCAAAACGCAAGCACTGCGTTTCTACCGCGATTTTGCAGTGATTTGCGTTTTGTGTTTTAGTTTTTCCTGCCAGTCAAACAAATTAAAGAAAAAAAACGGCGTGGGGTCCCCCCAAAACCATACCAGACCCTTTGGTCTGGTATGGATTTTGAGGCAAAACCCCACGCCAGAAAAAAAAAACCCACTGTGGCCCCCCCCCCCAAAAATCCATACCAGACTCCTATCCGAGCATGCAGCCTGGCAGGCCAGGTCAGGGGGGGGGGGAGCGAGCGCCCCCCCCCCTCCTGAACCATACCAAGCCACATGCCCTCAACATGGGGGGATGGTCCCCAGGTTGATGGGGATAATGGCCTCTTCCCCACAACCCTGGGCTGTGGATGTGGGGGTCTGTGGGCAGCGGCCTTATCGGAATCTGGAAGCCTCCTTTAACAAGGGGACCCCCAGATACCGCCCCCCCCCCCCCCAGGCATGCTCTTTATTACAGAAGAGACATACAAAGGAAAAAAAAAGTTTGCTGTACCTGCTTATAACATATTACATGAAGTTTGATTTCAGTTTGTTAGTGTATTTAAATCTAGTACATTTAACACCCCCATCCCCCCAGACTGACAATGCTGTTGTCTAAAGACGCCCCTTGTGCTCCTTTATCTAGAATTGTGTCTCACTAATACAGGAGGTATGTTACTGTTTAGATCAAGTGAAAGCAGAGGGAAAAAGTCTAAAAAAAGAAAACGAATGCAGCCACCACATCTAGTACCAGTAATTAGTAAGCTGTAATATATTACATTTATGGTTTTGTGTTTAATATTGATTTAATTTGAAAGTATTAAAAAAGTCTTCAATAATAATCAGTAAACTCTCAAGGTAGGCTGAGAATGACATAGGATCGCCCGTCCACAGAGAGCGTATGGGCACTGCCCCTCTAGCCATGTGTCCTGCCCCTTGATCTACAGGGCACTATGAATTACAATGGGGGGGAGTGTTTTTTTTGAAGCACGTGATTAGAGCCAGAGGATCTAATGGGCTTCAAAAAAGGGTGGGCTCGGGGCGCAGAGCACTGCGCTCCGAGCCCACCCAGTTGTGTAATGATAGAGAATTAATTTTCGCTATTTTCACACTAAAGTTCCTCCCCGCCAATCAGGAGGCAGGTCGTGAGACCTGTTGCCCGATTGGCCAAAGCCTCAGGCAATCCTATTGGATGCCTAGCGCTTAGGCGGAAGAGAGAGGAGATACACAGCGGAGGAAGCTGCTGGAGAAGTGGACACCGGAGCCACTGCCCACACCCCGCTGAGTGCACGGTGGGCGGACCATGCTGGAGGACACCACAGCCTGGCACCTAGATCGGGTAAGTGCCAGACTGCCGGCCACCCGGGGTGGTAGTGCCACGCTGCCGGCTGCCCGGAGGGGGGTTGGGTGGGGTGATTGTGCCACACCACCCTCCGCCCGGGGGGGAGGGTGGTTGTTTGCCACCCCCCCCAATAGAAAAACCCATATCATATTGGTTTGAACATCTACTGTTCACCCTGCTAGAAATAGGATTTTAACTTTCTGTTTGAGCCCTTGCACACTGGGGCAGGGGGCGGCGTCGGCGGTAAAACGCCGCTATTATTAGCGGCGTTTTACCGTCGGTATGCGGCCGCTAGCGGGGCGGTTTTACCCCCACTAGCGGCCGAGAAAGGGTTAAATACCACCGCAAAGCGCCTCTGCAGAGGCGCATTGCCGGTGGTATAGCCGCGCCGTCCCATTGATTTCAATGGGCAGGAGCGGTAAACCACTCCGAAGATGCTGCTGGCAGGACTTTTTTTACCGTCCTGCCAGCGCATCGCTCCAGTGTGCAAGCCCTCGGGGCTTGCACACTGGGATGACAACAGCGGCACTTTCGGGGCGGTTTGCAGGCGCTGTTATTAGCGCAATAGTGCCTGCAAACCGCCCCAGTGTGCAAGGGCTCTTTGAGCAGACAATTCTGGCTCTGCTGCACTGCAATCTCAAGCAGTGTTATGAGCTTTGTCTGAATGCTACTATCTGGATTGCAGAACACATCTTCATTAGGTTAGTGGGAAGTGGTCTGTAATCCAGCAGGGGTGAACTGGGCAGCAGTGACAACCCTGCTTTGGATTGCACTGCAATAGAGCCAGAGTTGTCATCTTAAACTGAAAAATAGTCTCTCCTTGGATTTTTGAAATCCGGGATAAAGTTGTGCAGATGGGCTTTAACCTTTGCATAGCTCCTGGCAAGTAATTCACAACTTGGATTGTTGTGCATTTATAAGTAACTCCAGTGGCATGGTAGTTAATTGAAAGGGCCATTGTCTAAATGCTCAAGGTGCCCAAGGTTTAGGATGCATCAAGCTGACTAAAGCTTGCATACATTAACCAATTTTCCTATTCAATTTCCTTTAGATTTACCTTCCACTATGTAGTGCAAGGGCCTGCCTGACTGCATACAAATTGAAAGTGTTTAGGTTTGACCTCATATTATATGGTTTTGGTAAATCTAAAAGAAAATTGTTCAAGGAAAATTGTATAGTTTATGACCAGCCTTATTTAACATTTGCATTTACAGTATGCTGCATCAGTCATTTGACTACAATTACCGTATTTATTGGCGTATAACACGCACTTTTCCCCCCTTAAAATCTAGGGAAAATCGTGCATGCCTGTTATACGCCGAATGGCTGCCTCGGAGGGAAAGGAGGGAACGAGCGCCGCTGAAATAGACAGAGCCGAATCTCCTGTGTATTCGGCTCTGCTCGCAGTTACGCCCAGTCCCGCTTCCTAGAATTGATGTCCCGTCATTGGACCGGTGTTATGTCCAACATAGGAGCAGAGCCAAGGGGCAGGACTGGGTGGGACTGCGAGCTGAGCCGAGTACACAGGAGATCCGGCTCGGTCTATTTTAGCAATAACAAGGCTGCAGATGCGCACTAATCATGCTGCAAAGAGGGGCAAGACTGTAGATGGGCACTGTTTATGCTACAGTGATGAGCAAGGCTGCAGATGGGCACTGATCATGCTGCAATGATGGGCAAGGCTGCAAATGGCACTGATCATGCTGAAATGATGGGCAAAGCTGCAGACGGGCACTGATCTTGTTGCAATGATGGGCAAGGCTGCAGATGGCTACTGATCAGGCTGCAATGATGGGCAAGGCTGCAATGATGGGCACTGATCATGCTGCAATGATGGGCAATGTCGAGGCTGCAGATGGGCACTGATAAGGCTGCATTGATGGATACTGACCCTTATTTTGCTTCAAAATTCTTTATTTAAAATGTAAGTTTTTTTCCTGAAACTTCCCTCCTAAAATTAAGATGTGTGTTCTACGCCTGTGTGTGTGTTATACGCCTTAAAGCGGAGTTCCACCCATATAAAAGTCAACAGCTACAAAAAGTGTAGCTGCTGACTTTTAATAATCGGACACTCACTTGTCCTATGGTCCAGCAATGCGAGCGAATGAAGCCCTGCTCCTCTCCATCTTCTTTCCTCGTCGTCGGCATTGTGATTGTGGCTTCACAACCGGGCACGCACTGCGCATGAGTGAGCCGCGCTGCGCTCTGTGATTGGCCGGGCAATCTTCTGGGACCTGTGAAGTGTCCTAGAAGATTGCAGGGAGGGAGGTGTTAGAGGTGACCTTCCTTCCGGCTCCGCGGAGCCCCGGGAGGAAGTAGCAGCTGGATGCCCCTAAAAAGAGGGTATCCGCCCCCCCCCCGAAAAAAAAAATGACATGCCAAATGTGGCATGTCAGGGGGTCACCTTCACTTAAAGTGGAAGTTCCATTTTTGGGTGGAACTCCGCTTTAAGCTCTAAATACTTGACTCATTTGCCTATGATTGCAGTTATTTTATAAAGTTTCCATACCTCTTCAGAATATGACATGTTTGATATTGTATTTACTGTTTTAGCTAGAGAGATATGCCTACAACATCCTAAATGATATAACTACCGGGAAATTAGTTATGTTTAGAAAAGCATTGGTGTTTTTCTTTGTATTTACTGATGGTAATCTGCAAAGGTTTATGTATAGGCAAAAACAGACTTGCACAGCAAATTATTATCTGTCTCATGAATTATCATTTCCCCTTTCGTCTGCACAACCGTTCATTTAGCAACCACTGTTTTTTTCCCATTGGCTGTGTAAAAGAGCAAATATCTGGAAATTTTTGGTTTGATCATTTCCATATACCTTTAGGCCTCGTTCTCATCATGTGCAGAGACATGAGTTTTTCTGCACGTATTCTGCAAGGGCACAAAAAAACCAATTGCTCGCTATGTGCACTGTTTACACCACATCACTAGTGTAGCACCCCTAGGAGTTGCTGAAGTCAGGGTTCCCACTGCTACATGGCCAGTCACGCAGCATTTCCTTTTTTTATCCGGACACAGAAAATGTTTTATTAGGGAATGATAACTTGGATGGGGTTTATGGGATGCCCAGTGTGACAACAACAAAGTTTCAGGGATACTTCCTCCCTATTTACAGACTCCTCTTCTTCTTTTCACCTGCACAAACTTGGTTCCTCTTTGTACAAATTCTGCTGACTTACTCCTGGGGGAACTAACAGTCTATTGTCAAATCAGCAACAGCCCATTACAGGCAGGAACTCTCAGACCCTTGGCAAAGCCTCACATAAGGAGTGAGCAGCATATCACATCACCTTCTGCTTCTCTGTGGCCACTGATCCCAGTTCTACTGCTTGCAGAAAATGCTAGCCCACCTGGCTGCCACCAGCCCCACTTGGCTGTCTTCCTGTTCCCAGTCCTCCTGATTGACATGCATATGGAGACTCCCCAGGGCAAGGCTTTATGAAGACTTGTCTTCAAAAGAGCACTGCTACAGCTGGCAGTCTCTCTCCTTGTGTGTCCCTGCTGCCTCTCCAGCTTGAATTCCTCCAACTGCCTCCTGTAGTGGGATTCTTCCAAGTCAACCTCCTGAGCTCCAGCCCAAGGTAAAACCCCCCTTAAGGGCCACCGACAGCCTCTCTCAGCACTGCTTCTCCATCTTCCACCTGACTCCCCTGATGGCATGACTTATATCTATTTAAAGACTTCTTTAGCTCCCTGCCAGGCCTCCCAACCTGGGGATTGGCTAAAGGCCCCCAAAATATTCAAGGCAACCCCTCCTAGCCTCTGCCCACTATTTTCTAGAACATTCTCCAACATTCCAGAAACAGGGGGAGGTACCAGAGAGTTGCCAGGATGAGTCATCCAGCCCTGGCCTCTAATAACCCTGACCTGGATTCAGTGACACAGGTTTATCCCTTGGGGCCAAGCTATAGTTTGCCTATAGGAACCGTGAGTACAGTGCGATTTCCAATGCGGGCAGCGTAGCATTACTGTGTGGGTGGTTGCAGCTGTGGGAATTTGTGCAGGTTCCGCAGCTGCACCCCCTGCACAGGTGTGAACCTAGCCTTTGCCCAAAGACACATCTGTAAAATAAAGGTGGTGGTGGGCAGCAAGAAGCTGTGAGCAGGGAGTGACAGGTGGAGGACAGGCCCAATAGTCAGTGCATCCGCAAAGCCTCCATTACGTACCACAAATCTGCCCACCTCCTTATTAACCTTAATCCAGGCCCTGTTCACCTTCTCCACTGACCTTGCCCAACATCAGGAAGTACGGCTGACAATGTCGGACCACACAACAAGCGTATGTGGGAAATCCTTGCGGATGCGCAGGACGTCAAATTTAATGTCCCGAATCAGGTGCCACATGGACCTGACATCTAAATCGTTATCCCCGACATGCAACACCAACATGTCTGGTGTCCTATCCAAACGGCATACCTATGGGCCTCTGGCAACACCCTGCTCCACAACATGCCTGGGAGGACACCGATCCACCTGATCTTAGCCACCTCCTGGGGGATACCTAACTGACGGCCGTTGAGCCTAACGTCTGCCCGCTTCGCCCCCCCAGAAGACAAAAGAGTGGCCCAAGATCCAAACGAGGCCAGCTGCATCTTCGGAAAAAAATACGGCAAACATAGAAACTAAATGAAAACAACGACATATGAAGAACAGAAAGGCACAGCTAATAACTGCAGATTAACAAGGCTTATCGGTCCTGGACCAAGTGCGGGAGGATGTAAAGCTTGAACCGGTCTGATTCCCAACGCCCAATGCATTTAATGACTGAGGTCTCCAATCTCCACCGAGCTGCCTCAGTGGCTGCCCCGATGCAAAATAAATTATATGAATAATCCAGGGGATCATAACCCGCCGCCCCCAGACATCATTTAAATACCGACCCAAACTGAAAACAGATTCTGATGGACCAAAAAGGAGCCACCAACTGCTGGCCGAATGCCCAAATACTGCTCAACCGCAGCCACCAGGCAAATGGATGCACCAGAAATTCGATACAAATAGGCATACTTAGCCCTCCCCAACCAGTCTGTTTTAGACAAGCAAAGAAAAAGAGCCACTGAAGCACTCCCGCAGATAACGTCCCCTATTAGGAGACCCCCCTGGGCTGATCTAGAAGGACTCACCAATTCACTTACCTGAAAAGCCCCGTAGAAGGCCAATGTGAACACCGCACTGAATAAACTAGCCTCGTAACTAGAGGTACACACCGAACTTATCTGCTGAAGCAACTGCTGCAGAATGGAAAAAGTGACAGGACGCCTCCCATCACGTCTCTCTTAGCCCCTTTTCTGTACCCCTTTAAGACCTGCTTTACCAGAAAAACTTTTGTAAAATCCCGCCCCCCCCGTTAACTTAAACCAAAATGCTAACCCCGCCATCTTAAGATTAATTGCTGAAATGGACACACCATTCTCATAATTCAATCAAATAAAATAAAGCAACACAGTCACAACCCCGTCACCAGCCATGTCAACACCTACATGCTCCAGAAGCTCCAACCACTCCTGCCAAACCTTTACATAAGCAGACCATGTCCTCTCGCTCAAGGAGTTCCGGATCAATCCTGTGGTGACGCCAATGCAATGTGCCACAGCTGCTGGGGACAAGGATAGCCGTGTTGCTCCGCTACCGGTGCCAACTCCTGGAATCTGTCCCACTGAAACGAGACAAAGCATCAGCCACTGCATTAGTCGTTCCCAGAATATGCACAGCATACATAAAGACATTCAGTTGCAAACAACGTAACACCAGGTGCCGCAACAGGCGGACAACCGCCGCAGATGATGCCGACGTGTGGTTAATTACCTCAACCACCCCCAAATTATCGCAATGGAGCCGGATCTTCTTATTACGAAAGCACTTTCCCCAGACCTCCACCATGACAATAACCGGAAATAATTCCAGCAGGACAAGATTCTTTAGAAAACCTGCATCACACCAATCTTCCGCTCAGCACGCTGCACTCCAAAAAAATGCCCCATATCCAGATGACTCAGCCACATCAGTAAAAAAATCTAAATTAAAATTACTTAACGGCCTTTCCATCAAAAGTGAACGGCCATTAAAGGAGTCCAAGAAAACATGCCAAACACAAAGATCCTCCCTGTGTTCCCGTGTCAGTGCAATTAAATGAGTGGGAGAGACGCCGTCATAGCAGCCGCCAGGCGGTGACAAAAAACCCCTTCCCATTGGCATGATCCTGCAAGATCCTGCAAGAGTTCAACTTACCCAAAAGGGACTGTAGTTGTAGTTGAATTTTGCACTTCCCTATCACCAAGCGGATCTCCGACTGCAGAGCAACCAGCTTGTCATCAGGCAACCGACATTCCATCACCTGGGAATCAATAACTATCCCCAGAAAACTGTGCTTGGCCACCAGGCCGATAGTCTTGTCCGGAGCCAGTGGTATTTCAAATGCATATACAAGTGTAGCGCTGTGGGTTTAAAAAAACTTATAAAAATATAAGAATAAAGGAAGAACATCTGTGTCAAACAACAGAAGTTACAAAATATGTTAGCTTGACAAATAAACAAAATGAGCAAAATAAAGTCTCTGATGTTTCTTTAGATGTTTTAAAAGTTGAAAAGGACCGATGTTAGTCCCAAGATATGTATAGTTCCTTATTCACCACGTGGATAACACATGCAAAAGTGTGATGGACCCTCCACATAAGGACAAAATGAAGGCTTACCAGAAGGATTGAACTCATAGGAACATACGTTCAATGAGTCAATCAAGCTTGTAACCCCAACGGGTAATCAAAAGGAGGAACCTCACGACTGATGGTAAAGCTTCAATACATGTCCACACTTCTGACGGAACTCAAAGTGAATGGCAAACCTTCCCACGAGTCATCTCAGATGGATAGTTCATATAAGGATAAAGAAGGGGGGCCACATAGCATAATACCGTTTGGAAAACAGATTTATTAAAATAAGTAAACAACTTACATTTCGGTAGTAAGAAAAGCGCTTTGAATAAAATTATGGCAGGCAGTGGAGTCTCCCGACGCGTTTCGTCTCCGAGTCTTGCGAACCTCTTCTCTTCATGGCCAAATGGGAGGAGGATGTCGTCTATGCCTATAGGACTACCTCACTAGTCCTGTGGGCTAGATACATAGACGACATCCTCCTCCTATGGAGTGGCACTCCAGAATCATTGAAACAATTCTTCGAACACCTCAATAATAACGATAGAGGTATCTCCTTATCTTATGAAGCTAGTGAAGATGTGATCCACTTCCTAGACCTAGAAATCAAGATCGTTAACAATCAATTCGAATTCAATACCTATTTTAAGCCAACAGATCGAAACAGTTTTATCCCTATAGATAGCTGCCACCACAGATCTTGGCTTAACGCAGTTCCTCTCAGTCAGTTTCTACGTCTCCGTAGGAACTGTACAAACTTGGAAGTATTTATAGAACAAGCAAACATTTTAAAACAACGGTTTCTAGACAAGGGGTATGATAACACCACTTTAGAATTGGACCTTCAGAGAGTTACTGATATTGACAGAAATTCCCTGTTTGAAGTGAAACCTGACAGAGAACCAGATTCCACATTCAAGTGGGCAATGCTAACTTCATATTCAGTGCAACACAAACAAATTAAAAATATTGTGAAAAAGCACTGGGGGGTGTTGAAGCAAGATAATATTCTAGCTAAGATGCTACCAGAACAAGCCAAACTAATTTTTAAAGGAGCACCATCTCTACGTGGCCTAGTAGCACCCAATGTTACGAACCCTCCAGTTCGTCCTTCATTTTTCCACAATCTGACTGGATTTTTTCCATGTAAGAAATGTGTTGTATGCCAACATAATACATTAACGGGACGCAAGACTACATATTTTATGTCGACAGTTACAGGGAAAAGGTATACCATCAAGCCTTTTTGCACATGTAACTCCAGATATGTGGTATATTTGATTACATGTCCATGTGGCCAACAATATGTTGGCCGCACAACGAGAACTTTCACTAGAAGAGTGGGTGAGCATATTGCCCTAATTAAAGGGAGGAAGTCTAAACACAGCGTACCTAGACATTTCAAAGAATTCCATAATGGTAACCCACTAGGTTCACAATTTTTAGTTATCGACCAATACACTCCACCTTGGAGAGGGGGTGCTAAGACCAGGGGTGTCTCCCGCCTGGAGACTTTCTGGATACATGAGCTACAGTCTCTCTCCCCAAGGGGTATGAATATGGAAATCGATATTAATGCATTTATCAATGATTCTTAGTTTTACTTTAGAGTAAGCATAAGTTTTGTATACTGGTGTTTAATTGTGGAGAACTCTTTTGAGAATATATCTCGAGTCTATGGAGGCCAAATTTATGCACATATATACAAAGACTTCACTCACATGGATATTGTTACTATCAATGATCTTTCACACTTTAGACTCAATTTTTTTGATCCACATCATAATACTCTGAGGTGGTATATGTGAATGAAAATTTCCTTACCACCCTTTAAATGCACATTCATTTATATTCACTTTATTCATTTCCATATTCATTTTCAAATTTAATTTCATTTTACTACTATTTTATTTATTTTTCATTATCTTCATTTTCATTTATTTTTATTTATTATTTTTCATTTTTATTTTTATTTTTAATTTTAATTTTATTTTTTATTATTATTTATTTTTAATTTTATTCTTATTTTTTTTTTTATTTTCCATTTTTTATTTTATTTTTTATTTATTATTTTTTATTTTTTATATTTTATTTTATTTTATTTTTTATTTTTTATTTATTTATTATTTTTTATTTTTTATTTTATTTTTATTTTTATATTCATTTTTATTTTTATTTATTTTTTCTTTATTTTTTCTTTATTTTTTCTTTATTATTTATTTTTATTCATTTTTTATTCACTTATTACGTCATTCACTTATTACGTCATGTTTTATTTAGTTTTCTCAATCACAATACCACTATTCACTGAATACACTATTAGTCATCGATACACTATTCCCAATTTTTTAACATACTCATTTATTTATCTAAAGATCATATTCTCTGTGGCGTAGATTTTTCATGTTATTGCACATTGCTTTCTCACTGTTGTTCATACAGAGTTTTTTACTGACGTCACTATGCTGTCCGTTACTAGAATGAGGCTAGACTTAAAGTTTATTTCAGCCGCCCATGTGATGGGGAGTCACGTGCTCTCGCCCCGTTTGACGTAGCGGTGCACGCTCCATTGATAGGTGGATAGACATCAAAGGGAGGCTTGAACCGCTGTTTATCTATAGCGGTCTATGTGAAGGGAAGTGACGTGTGTTCATCCCGTCCGAACGGGTGACGCGCATCCGGCATCTCGTTCTTCCCTATCTCCACTAAGATACAGAGAGTGGTAATATCAGTTTTATATTGCGAATATCCTCACTAGGAAGTGTTGTCTATTCTTATTTTATTCTTACTTTGTCCCTACACTCATAATTTGATTATATCTCATAGTAACTTCTCAGTATAATGCTGGAACGCATATACATACATCCAACTGAGGCGTGGAACGCACGCGGGTCCGCCATCTTGGCTAAACCCGGAAGTACTTTTGAAATCTAGACACGAGCTGTATCCTCATTAAGGGGGCTTAGATATCTATATTAAGGGGTATGGCAGCAGTGTGGGAGCACCCCAGAAGAAGTCTTTTAAGACGAAACGCGTCGGAAGACTCCACTGCCTGTCATAATTTTATTCAAAGCGCTTTTCTTACTACCGAAATGTAAGTTGTTTACTTATTTTAATAAATCTGTTTTCCAAACGGTATTATGCTATGTGGCCCCCCTTCTTTATCCTTATATGAACTATCCATCTGAGATGACTCGTGGGAAGGTTTGCCATTCACTTTGAGTTCCGTCAGAAGTGTGGACATGTATTGAAGCTTTACCATCAGTCGTGAGGTTCCTCCTTTTGATTACCCGTTGGGGTTACAAGCTTGATTGACTCATTGAACGTATGTTCCTATGAGTTCAATCCTTCTGGTAAGCCTTCATTTTGTCCTTATGTGGAGGGTCCATCACACTTTTGCATGTGTTATCCACGTGGTGAATAAGGAACTATACATATCTTGGGACTAACATCGGTCCTTTTCAACTTTTAAAACATCTAAAGAAACATCAGAGACTTTATTTTGCTCATTTTGTTTATTTGTCAAGCTAACATATTTTGTAACTTCTGTTGTTTGACACAGATGTTCTTCCTTTATTCTTATATTTTTATAAGTTTTTTTAAACCCACAGCGCTACACTTGTATATGCATTTGAAATTTTGACAAAATCCTCATTTGTTGTGTGAGCTGCTTCCTTGTTGGGTAAGCGCAGAGTTACACTCTTGTCTTCTCCGGAGCCAGTGGTATCCCAAAGCTTCCACAACATGTTGAAGGGTAGCCAGCAAGATGCCTCATAACCCAAAGGAAGGGGGGCCCACGTATAAAAATACGTTGAGGTAGTGAATGACGGAATTGATGCCTGACACGTCCCGCACTACCCATTCCACAAATGAACTGAAGGTCTCAAAAAGGGAGCAAGAGACCGAACAGCCCATAGGCAGACATCGATTCACATAAAAGGCGTCCAGCTATTGACAACCCAGGAGTTAAAAACTGTGCGGAGGAACCGGCAGCAGATAAAAAGACGACTGTACATCAGTTTTGGCCTTGAGAGCGCCACGCCCATAATGCTGGACCCAAAAAAACGCGGCATCAAAAGAGGTATAGGGCACTGAGCAAGCAACTGGGTCGATCGCATCATTAACAGAGCCATCTTTAGGGAAAGAAAGGTGATGAATCAACCAAAATTTATGGGGCTCCTTCTTGGGGACCACCCCCAATAGAGAAACCACCAAATCCTCCAAAGGAGGGTAAGGGAAGGGGCCGCACATGTTCCCCAAAGCCACTTCCTTGTGCAGTTTCTCAGAAACCACAGAAGGATATAGCAGTGCAGAACACATATTTTTGGAAACAGGAGAAATACAAGTAAGCGAACACGAATCTGAAAACCCTCTGTAAAACCCAACTCCAGGAGCTGAGCAGCTGCCCAGTCCGGGTACCTATATAGGAAAGGAAGCATCCTTTCCACCATCACTGAAGCATCTCTGGGATGTCTCTTCCCCTATTTGAAGCAGCGCAACGGCGTGTGACCACCTCCGTAAACGGAGCACTCAGAGATGAAACGACAACCGTTTCCAAACCTGCACGCTACCTCATTGTACTGACAACAATATCCCTGTCGCTTAGCGGCTGGCTGCTCTGGGGTATACCAACTTCCGGCCCCGCTGGTAAAAAAACGACGTGGAGGCCCGCACAGACATCATCGGCTTCATCCATAAGCTGATGTCCTTATCGTCCCAACGTAATGAGGGGCGTATGGCTTTCCGCTGACGAAATTGTTCGTCATACCGAAGCCACACCTGACCCGCATAAACCCGCTGATCCTCCCCAATGGCACCCAGGTAACAGAAAAGCGCCGAACAGTTCTCGGACTGCATTTCCCCAATCACACTCGCTAAGATAGCGAACGCCTGCAGCCAGTTAGCAAAAGTGCGGGGAATTAGGCGGTAACGACGCTTTTCCTCATCGTCCTTTTTGGACTTATCCAGTTTAATCCAGTCCAAGTTGAACTTCTCTAGCGGAAGAAGGGAGAAAATTTCAACATACTCACCCTTCCATATCTTGTCCTGCGCCTCCGTCTTGAGATGCACCCCCAACAAACCCTAAAAGCAGACGTACACCTCACACTTAGCCGCATCAGCCAAGCGGACTGTGTCAGAAACCTTACCCGACTCCTTCGCTGTATCAGTCTTGTCGGTACCTGCCGTCTTTGCCCATAACCTTAGCTGCTCCCGACCCTGTGACAGGGGCAGAAGAGTCCCCTGAGACGCCTGAGATCATCTGGCTGGGAACCCAGCCGGAAATTGGGGAAGTAGCAAAGGTACCCGCATCAAAGCGCTGAACCAATGTATGAAGACCACCAAGAGGTTCTGCAAATCAGATCCAGCACCTGATGCAGCAGACACACATTCCACTGTGTGAGGCTCAGGTGACAGGGACAACACGGGAGGGGGGTCAAAACCAGGTACCCGCTCTCACTTCTGGGTAAGATTGCCGCAATTGTGCAACGATCTACAATATTTCTGGCCCCTCCTCCTTCCCCCCACTGCCTTCTGGGAGACACACAGGTCCCAAAAGATAGCGGGACCATTCAGAAAGCGCAGAGCGACTTGTGCATGCGCAGTAGGAAACAGGCTGTGAAACAGCAAGGCTTCACTTCTTGCTTCCCTTAGTGAAGATGCCGGCGCCTGCACCTGGAGCCGATGGACGGATCGGCTTGGGGTGCCGACATCGTAGGATCCCTGGACAGGTAATTGTCCTCATATTAGTACAGTATTCAGTATTTGTAGCTGCTGACCTTTAATTTTTTTTGTACAGGCTGAAACTCCTCTTTAAGGTATATACAGTAGTAATGGGGTATATGGGGCAATAAGTTTTTGTGTGTACATAAATGTCTATGCAGAACAGCAAATAGTTCATGGAATCCACTTGACGTGTTCAGGGTAACTTTCTTCTGATCTCAATGCACCTCTGAAGAGACTGAAGAATCTATAGGCAAACAGATAAGAAGAACAGCAGTGCGCAATCTGAGTGTAGTATTTTAACAAATTTATTGTGGTGAAAAGACAAATGGCAACTCACATTGAGACAGTTAAAATCAGACTCATCACATAGTAAGGGCTTCCGATGGAGTCTCGCAACAACAGGGAACCTCAGACCAATAGGAGTACTGGGTGGATACACCTGCAGGACCAAAAGAACATACTGGGGGCATCAAACTAAGTGCAGCATTAATAGTACTGAGAAATTATGTGAGTATGTAATCAATGAGCGGTTTGCTCATGTATCTGGGATAGGGAGCCTATTCCTACAACTTACAGCCTAGAATGTCCGAACGTCAGGATGGATGACAGCCAACCACTCACAGATTACATAAAAAAAATGCCATCTCTTCTTCCCATGTGAGTTACTAATTTACAAGTATTTCTCAGTACTATTAATGCTGCACATTGTTTGGTGCTCCCCAGTGTGTTCTCTTAGTCCTGAAGGTGTATCCATCCGCCCAGTACTCCTATTGGTCTAAGGTTCCCTGTTGTTGTGAGACTGTCCATCAGAAGTCCTTAGGGCTCATTTAGACTTGCTTCAAAACCTGGCTTTGACCTTGCTTTTTTAAAGCTCTCTGGACGCCAGTCAAAGGTCCTGTCACTAAATAAAATGGTTACCTTACAGTTTTGGTTACACCTTGCTTTTGCTTTTCTTCGGCTTTGCTTCAAAAATTATACCCCATGTCACTTTAGTGGTGCTTCAAAGCATCTTCAAAGCCTCAATAGAAGTCTATGACAAAGCTTGCTTGAAGCCAGTGGCGTCACTAGGGTTGGTGTCACCCGGTGCCAAAAAAATTGCTGTCACCACCCTCCACCAACTACCTCAGTACAGACCCCCCTCCACTAACTACAGACCCCACTCCATCAATATAGCCCCCCTCCCTCAGTACAGACCCCCTTCCATCAATATAGACCCCCCCACTAAGTACAGACCCCCGCTCAGTGCAGACTCCCTTTCCTCAGTATAGACCCCCCACTAAGTACTGACCCCCTCCCTCAGTACAGACCCCCTCCATCAGTACAGACCCCCGCTCAGTGCAGACCCCCTTTCCTCAGTATAGACCACCCACTAAGTACTGACCCCCTTCCTCAGTACAGACCTCCCATCAGTACAGAAACCCTCCCTCAGTACAGAGTCTGCAGACCCCCCTCCATCAGTATCAACCTCCCACCTCAGTGCAGACCGCCCCATCAGTACATACACCCCCCCCCCAGTGCTGACCCCCAACAGTATAGAATCCCCCGTCAGTGCAGACTCCCCCATCAGTATAAAATCCCCCCCTCAGTGCAGAGCCCCCCATTAGTATAGAATCCCCCCTCAGTGCAGACCCCCCATTAGTATAGATTCCCCCCTCAGTGCAGAGCCCCCCATTTGTATAGAATCCCCCTCAGTGCAGAGCCCCCATTAGTATAGACATCCCCCTCAGTGCAGCGCCCCCCATTAGTATAGAATCCCCCTCAGTGCAGCGCCCCCCATTAGTATAGAATCCCCCCCAGTGCAGAGTCCCCATTAGTAAAGAATCCCCCAGTGCAGCGCCCCCCATTAGTATAGAATCCCCCTCAGTGCAGCGCCCCCCATTAGTATAGAATCCCCCTCAGTGTAGCGCCCCCCATTAGTATAGAATCCCCCTCAGTGCAGCGCCCCCCATTAGTATAGAATCCCCCTCAGTGCAGCGCCCCCCATTAGTATAGAATCCCCCTCAGTGCAGCGCCCCCTATTAGTATAGAATCCCCCTCAGTGCAGCGCCCCCCCATTAGTATAGAATCCCCCTCAGTGCAGCGCCCCCCATTAGTATAGAATCCCCCTCAGTACAGCGCCCCCCATTAGTATAGAATCCCCCTCAGTGCAGCGCCCCCCATTAGTATAGAATCCCCCTCAGTGCAGCGCCCCCCATTAGTATAGAATCCCCCTGCACATGTCCACCCACATACTGTATGCATAAAGTTTACAGACCTCAGAACAGCGCGGACAGATGCACACAGCCATGTGTGTCCCTCGGGCTCCTCCTCCTCCTCTGTGAAGTAAACAGAGAGGAGGGGGAGGCAGCTTCAGTCCGCTGTGCTGAGGGACACAGCACAAGCCGCAGCGGGCAGTGTAGCGGTGTGTGCCGCTACCTACGGGTGTCACCCCTCTGGCGGGTGTCACCCGGTGCGGCCCGCACCCCCCGCACCCACCTAACAATGCCACTGCTTGAAGCACCTGCAGCTTTTGAGAGGCTTTAATTCAGTTTAACTTCTCTTTGTTTTGTAGGTATTGCAGGTATGAGATATCAGCACACACACAGGGCATCTGCCAAGCTTCATTAAAGCTTCAAAAAAGCACCCCCGAAGAACCACCGAAGCATCACCGAAGCACCAAAGAAGCATCAAAAACACATCAAAAAAGCATGTTGAAGCTGTAGGCACTTTAATAGGTGGTAAAGTCGAAGCAAGTGTAAATGAGTCCTTATCAGTTTAAAATAGAAATGAAGGGCAAAACAGTTGTGTATAACTATAAAAAACAATATAAATACTTTTTTTTCTTTTTTTTTTATAAGTGACCACATAATTTCTGCCCTCAGCTGCATAAGGGGCCTGGAGAGGGTGAAGAAACAGCATTACACTGACCTTCCCAGTGAATGGCTGTGCAGGGAGGCGAGTCAGAAGAAGTCTAACCTTTGGAGGACAGGCAGGCTGTTTTTTCAGCACAGCCAAAAAACTGACCATGCTGAGATGTATGTGTTCTCATGCCAAGCATAGTCAGTTTTAAATAGGAAAGCAGGGGGACAAGTGCATGGTACAACAGGGGCATATCAGAAATATAAAATGTTGGGGTAACATATTCTTTAAAGAAAAACTTCATCACCATAGTCACTAACTACTGAGCAACCAGCAACTGTTGTACAATATAGCATAAAGAGCGCAGTGGTCAGCAATATGAAATCCACAGCACGGTATACATATATCGGGGGGTTAGGAATGCGTAACACACAGAGTACAGAAGTCAGAATTTCATAACACACAGAGTGCAGGGGTCAGGAGTGCATAAAACACAGAGCACAGGGATTACAAGCGTATAACGCACAGAGCACAGGGGTCAGCAGTGCATCCCGCACAGAGCTCTGCAGTCAGAAGTGCAAATTTTCAGATTTTATCCCCAGTACCACTCCCCTCAAGTACAGGTCTTTACCCTCAGCTCCCACAGCACACATCTCCCCCATAGTGCAGTTCCTTCACGGTACAGAAATCATCCCCCACCTCCCCACCCCATCCTTGCTATAGCTTTCTCCTGGTGAAAATTGTTCCCTAGTACAGCTCACTAGTAGTAGACATGTACAATTCGTTTTGTTATGAATTCGTTTTTTAACTAATTTCGACAAATTCGTTAATTCGGAAATATCCAGTACAGATCTCCTTCCCCTAACTACAGTACAAATCCCCATTTTCCAGCAGTTACAGAGCCTTTAAAGGTATTGTATTGTCTGTCTTAAAAACAGGGGTAAAAAAAAAAAAAAATCATGTGATGCATATACTGGATATATATATATTGACATCATGAAGCTGCTTAGTGCATACCTTTTATCCATAAAGTAGTATACTTTATTACTTTACTATAATCATAAACTAGCTAAACTGATTAATAAAGCCGTAAACAGCACAGCAGCCCGCATTTCTTCTTTGGCTGTGTACTTGTTTTTTAATAAAGGTTTTCCAGGAAACAGAAAAGACTGAGGAAATCCCACTTGTGTTTCCTGCACAGGAGGTTAATGTTCTCGTAAACACTCTCTATTGGCAGCCCCTCCTCTACAGTAGCTTAGGGAGGGCAAAGCTTTAACAGCACAAAGCAGCCAGTAAAACAATTATACCGTTCAAATATATTTTCTGCAGCATACAGACATACTTGCTGAGTATAGACCTGCTCTAAATATTGTAATACCATTCAGAAACAACAACTTAAACTGGAAGTTTAATCAAGAAAATGAAATCATGATAGGTGAAACAATAAAAATAAGTGCCTATACTGTGTACAATCCAGTAATACACTGTCTCACTCTGCTCTGCACATGCTCAGTTGATCTCAATTTTTAGGTATTTTTAAGCACTGCCGAGTTGGTAGAGATCAATCTGCAGACAGCCTTAAAGAGGAATTAAACCCTCCTATCCTTCCTTTACAGCCAAGGAAGCTGCTTCTGTTTGATCTGCAACTGCCATGGTGCTGCACAAGTGATCAGTTATGACACCAGACATTTGATGGTTTGGCTAAGTACACAACTAAATGTGGCAGTTAGCAATTCCAGGAATGTAACTGTTTTTTGAAACCATTAAAATCAATAGGTTTGGTTCCACTTTATGATTTACCGCTAAGGCTCTTGTCTTCAGCAAAATGGCAGCCTCCAGCAAGAAGAAACAAGAGCAATGCTGGAGACAATTTACAGCAAACACTAATTTTGGTAACATAATTATTAACATGGAATTTATGTAGAGCTGGGTCGAACGATTTGGCCCGAGCATCAGTTTGCCCCATTTGGGGGGGCTTATTGGAATCTGGAAGCCCACTTTAACAAGGCAGTCCCCAGACCCCCCCCAATGTGAATGAGTATCGGATACATAGTACCCCTACCCATTCACTAAAAAAGTGTCAAAAAGTAAGAAAAACACACACAGTTTTTGACAATTCCTTTATTAAAAAATAAAAAAATAGTGTCTCCGGTTGTAAATCCATCGTCAATCATGCCGCCTGCCACACCTGAAACATAATAAAAATGAAAACACTCCCGCTGACATGAAGGGTGGCTGCCCACTGCTTCCTTCACCTTTTGACATTTCTTATATAGGTAAGGGGCAGGGCCACCTGGCTAAATCATCTGGTGGCTCTGCCCCCTTCTGAGGCCACGGACATAATAAAGTTAATAAAGGAATTGTCAAAAACTGTGTATGTGTTTTCATTACTTTTTGACCCTTTTTTGGTGAATGGGTAGGGGTACTATGTACCCGATACTCATTCACATAGGGGGGGTCGGGATCTGGGGGCCCCCTTGTTAAAGGGGGCTTCCAGGCTCTGATAAGCCCCCCGCCCACAGACCCCCACAACCATCAGCCACAGTTGTGGAGATGAGGCCCTTGTCCCCATCAACATGGAGACAAGGTGCTTTGGAGCCCCCTGCCCCAAGGCACCTGTCCCGTACCTGGTAGGTGGATCCCGGAATGCAGAGAACGGCCTCTCGTATACCTCTGACTCGGGAACCCCTGGAAGTGTGGACAGGGGCTCGGGAGTGCAAAGGGGCACAAGTGCCTGACTGGAACACTGGAGTAGAGGGCTGGAACCTGTAGTCAGCAGGGAGGTGCACTGTAGTCCCGTAGCAGGATGCAGACAGCAGGGAGGTGCACTGTAGTTCCGTAACAGGATGCAGACAGCAGGGAGGTACACTGTAGTCCCGTAACAGGATGCCGACAGCAGGGAGGTGCACTGTAGTCCCGTAGCAGGATGCAGACAGCAGGGAGGTGCACTGTAGTCCCGTAGCAGGATGCAGACAGCAGGGAGGTGCACTGTAGTTCCGTAGAAGGATGCAGACAGCAGGGAGGTGCACTGTAGTCTCGTAGCAGGATGCAGACAGCAGGGAGGTGCACTGTAGTCCCGTAGCAGGATGCAGACAGAAGCGAGGTGCACTGTAGTCCCGTAGCAGGATGCAGACAGCAGGGAGGTGCACTGTAGTCCCGTAGCAGGATGCAGACAGCAGGGAGGTGCAGACAAGCCGGGTCAAGGTACTGGCAGGCAGATCAGGTACAGAGGGGCAAACCAAGAGAATAGTCAGAGTCCAAGCCGGGATCGGGGCAGGCAGCAAACAGGGAAGTCAGGAACAAGCCAAGTAAGTACTGGATTCAGGAAAAACTGGTAACAAGGCAGCAGTGGTCTCAGGAAACGCTGTAGACCGGACAGCAAGGAGGCAAGGTATCAGTCTCTTGAAATAGTCCCCTGTTGGCGCCAAGCGCTGTCACAAGGGGCGCGCGCTCCCACGTGTGCCTGTGTGCCGCCATACGCGCTACTGCGCATGCGCGTGCGCCGGGCGGCTCTCCTATGCACAGGAATCCTCCTAGTGACAGAACGTCTGTTGGGAGGGATTTCCTGACAGCACCCATCCCCCTATGTTGAAGGCATGTGGCCTGGTATGGTATGGTTGAGGAGGGGGAGTGCTCGCTCGTTCCCCCCCTTTCCTGACCTGCCAGGCTGCATGCCCGGATAAGGGTCTAGTATGGATCTTGGGGGGGAACCAACGGTGTTTTCTTTTTATTAATTATTAATTTTCGGCATTCACAAAAAAAACACTACTAAAATACCGCATGAGTTATTTTATGAAGTCTTGCAGTATTTTAGTAGTCAAAACGTGTGGTAATTTAACACCTGGCACTAGTCGACGTATTTATTTACGTTAATAAATAGACGTTAAGGAGCAGGTGGCCATTCGTGTCTTTAGCAACCAGTAAACAACATGGTTGTTAAAGAGCAGGCGGCCGCTGCATCCTTAACAACTTTTGAGTCCTTAGCTGTCACCTGGGTTCCCTGCTGACAGCTGAATGTAAATAAAAGAATTGGCGGCAATAACAAAATCAGAAAAAAATGGCGTGCGCCTGCTATGCATTGGGGGGGACCCCATGCTGTTTTTTTCTGGCTTTGTTATTTCCGCCCTTAAGGCGGCCGCTTGTTTCTTAACGGCTATTTATTAATATGGGTGCTCCCAGTACAAATTCCCCCCTGGGAAGACCAGTGACATCATCGGGTGACCCCGCCTTTAGTTATTTAAGAACTGTCAGTCAGCGTCGTGACTGAGGATGGATCTATACCGGAGGACTTTTTTTTTTTTTTTTTAGTAAAAGATGTGTCAAAAGCTGCCTAATGTCTTTATTTTACACTACACATATTTTTTGGTGAATGAATAGGGATACTATGGGGTTCCCCATACTCATTCACATGGGGGTGGGTGGGACCTTGTTAAAGGGGGCTTCCAGATTCCGATGAGCCCCTCACCCACAGACTCCCACAACCAATGGCCAGGGTTGTGTGAAGAGGCCCTTGTCCACATTAACATGTGGACAAGGTGCTTTGGGGGGAGCTCCCCTGCCTCAAAGCACCCCTATGTTGAGGGCATGTGGCCCAGTATGGTTCGGAGGGGAGCAATCACTCGTTCCCTCCCATTCCTGACCTGCCGGGCTGCATGCTCGGATAAGGGTCTGCAAATCTATACCAAACCCGAAGGGACCCCACATCATTTTTTTTACATTTTTTTTAAAGCCGGCAATTGTTTTTTTACATTTAGCTGTCAGCAGGGAACCCTGCTGACAGCTGATGACTCATTGGTTGTTATGGACCGACCCCCACTCCTTAAGTGTAAACAAGCCGGCTGGCATCCTGGGTGATATCACCAACCAAACATGGTTAATGACACCTTGTCAATGTTTTTGCCCAAATATGGCCAGTGATCATATTGTGACAGCTACCCTAGCAGTGAAGTGTTTGGGCTGGGTCCATGGGCGCAGTATATCTGGACTAGCATTCTATGGATCTTAGATATAGCACAGGGCTTGCCTGTGGGCCAGATCTGGAAACGCTGGTGGAGCATGACCTTGCAAGATGTAACATGAAGTGTACTACTGCTCAGGGCTATTGGCCAAACATGTCATTTAAGGAACCTGTAAGTGAAGTAGAGCCAGTGGGAATAAGTTGAGCCACGTCATTCCATACTTCCAAAACTATAGTTTTTTTGGTGCCTAGGCCAGGAACTGGCTGGACAACCCTGTCCATGGTTATCCCTTCCTTCAGGTTGCTAAAGGTAAAGCATGGCACAGTGGTGATTATAGGGCCTAAGTTAAGTAGTGACTTAAAATATGTAAGTTATGGCAGAAGATATCTGACATTTTAGCAATATTTCCTACTGATTTCTCTCTTATTTTGCAGGCCATAAAAAAAAAAAAAAAAAAAAAAAAAAAAGCTTGAAAGGTTCCAGTTAAAACTAGAAAATGTTTTCATTAGGTCAACTATTATCGTTTTAGGTGGCTGTTCTTTAATACATGTACTGTCCGGTTAAATATACTGTATTTTTCCCCGAACAAAATGTTGCTTTGTAATTAATCTTCAGAACTGCTGCAAATTGCCCTCACTCTCCATTTGCTTAATTAGGTTTCCTGGTAATGACTTTCCTGAAATCTTTACCGATCCATGATAAACCTCCCAGCTTCACATTAATAATTCTAAACGTACAAATGGCAAAAAAATTTATCCGAATAACAACTTCAGAAATAAAATGATCAGAAATTGTTTATTTTAAATGGGAGAAACATAGTCACAATCAAACCTAAAATATGCAATCAATTCCAAGATTTCATAATTCACAATCAACGCTACTTAAGCTACTTAAAGTGATTGTAAATGTTTTTTATTTTTTTTTTAAATAATAAACAGGCATACAGTGCCTTGAAAAAGTATTCATACCCTTTAAAATTTTCCACAATTTGTCATGTTACAACCAAAAACATAAAATGTTTTTTATTGGGATTTTATTAATTGTGAAGTGGAAGGAAAATTATAAATGGATTTCAAAATGTTTTACAAATAAATATGTGAAAATGGTGGGGTGCATTTGTACTCAGCCCTCCTAAGTCAATACTTTGTAGAACCACCTTTCACTGCAATTACAGCTGCAAGTCTTTTTGGGGATGTCTCTACCAGCTTTGCACATCTAGAGAGTGACATTTTTCCCATTCTTCTTTGCAAAATAGGTCAAGCTCTGTAAGATTGTATGGAGAGTGTCTATGAACAGCAATTTTCAAGTCTTTCCACAGATTCTCAATTGGATTTAGGTCTGGACTTTGACTGGGTAATTCTAACACATGAATATGCTTTGATCTAAACTATTCTATTGGGGCTTTGGCTGTATGTTTAGAATCGTTGTCCTGCTGGAAGGTGAACCTTCACCCCAGGCTCAAGTCTTTTGCAGACTCTAACAGGTTTTCTTCTAAGATTGCTCTGTATATGGCTCCATCCATCTTCCCATCAACTCTGACCAGCTTCCCTGTTCCTGCTGAAGAAACATCCCCACAACATGATGCTGCCACCAGTTTCACGGTGGGGACAGTGTGTTCAGGGTGATGTGCAGTGTTAGTTTTCCACCACACATAGCATTTTGCTTTAGGCCAAAAAGTTCAATTTTGGTCTCATCTGACCAGAGCACCTTCTTCCACATGTTTGCTGTGTCCCCACATGGCTTCTCGCAAACTGCAAACGGGACTTCTTATGGCTTTCCTTCAACAATGGCTTTCTTCTTGCTACTCTTCCATAAAGACCAGATTTGTGGAGTGCACGACTAATAGCTATCCTGTGGATAGATTTTCCCACCTGAGCTGTGGATCTCTGCAGCTCCTCCAGAGTTACCATGGGCCTCTTGGCTGCTTCTCTGATGAATGCTCTTCTTGCCCAGCCTGTCAGTTTAGATGGACAGCCATGTATTGGTAGGTTTGCAGTTGTGCCATACGCTTTCTATTTTCGGATGATGGATTGAACAGTACTCTGTTAAATGTTGAAAGTTTGGGATATTTTTTTATAACCTAACCCTGCTTTAAACTTCTCCACAGCTTTATCCCTGACCTGTCCGGTGTGTTCCTTGGCCTTCATAATGCTGTTTGTTCACTAAGGTTCTCTAACAAACCTCTGAGGGCTTCACAGAACAGCTGCATTTAAACTGAGATTAAATTACATACAGGAGGACTCTATTTACTTAGTAGGTGATTTCTGAAGGCAGTTGGTTCCACTAGATTTTAGTTAGTGGTATCAGAGTAAAGGGGGCTGAATACAAATGCACGCCACACTTTTGTGACATTTATTTGTAAAAAAAAATTGAAAACCATTTATCATTTTTCTTCCACTTCACAATTATGTGCCACTTTGTGTTGGTCTATCACATAAAATCCCATTAAAATAAATTTACATTTTTGGTTGTAACATGACAAAATGTGGAAAATGTCAAGGGGTGTGAATACTTTTTGAAGGCACTGTATACTTACCTGCTCTGTGCAATGGAATCAATCTTCCTCTATTCAGGTCCCTCGCTCGATGCTCCTGGCTCCTTCCTTCCACTGTATGCTCCATAGAAAGAGCCTTTTTTAGGGGCACTTGCTCCCGAGCCTTGCTGTCTGAGTCTATTGACACAGACAGCAGTATTCACTCCTGCACCCTCTTCAATGGCTTTGACTGTCAGCAGTGGGAGCCAATGGTTCAATTTGCCTTAGCAAAGCCTGTGATGCCAGGAACTGAGGGGAGAGAAAAGCTGCAGACGGGCACAGCACTGGATCGAATGAGGGCTCAGGCAAGCCAAACAGGGGGCGAGGGGAGGATTAGGCTGCCTAAACATTTTCTACCTTAATGCAAGGAATGCATTAAGGTAACAAATGTTTATGCTTCATAACCACTTTAATGTTTTTCTATGTCAGAAAACAGTCTTATGCAGTCAAGGGGTTCCATTAGATATTTGGAGCATTATAAATGTTCATTTATTTTGTTGTTATACTGGAAATGTAGGTCATTTAATCCTGGCCATAGATGAATACTGTTATATTATGTGCAGTAGTAAAATACCAAATTATGGCGACTAGATGGAGCTAAGGAGGAATGGAAATACATACTAGGCTTGTGCAATTCATTTCGTAACAAATCAAAATTCGGGCAAATTTTGCATCTTTCGGACATTCGGATGCATCCGAATGTCCGAATAAAAAAATAACGAATTTCAACTAATACAAAAGAAATTATAGCGAATATAACAAATGAATTTGACGTGATTCGGTAATTTGTTAAAGATCTAATGAAACAAAAGGTCAACTCAAAGTAAATCTTACAGTCCAATCAGCTGATTAATTTTGTGCTGGAGGTTGGATTACTGGCAAAGTGCTTTCCTGAGAACAGAGTGAGAAGGGTGTTGTATTGTATTTGAGCAGA